>NC_066529.1:5372365-5534865 GCF_024679095.1 Eriocheir sinensis | reverse complement strand
TCTTTCCTTCCTTCCCTCCATCTCTCCGTCTCCAGTAACTGTTTTCTCTCTATATTCTTATCATCATTTTTCTTTTCTTTTATCCATTCTTTCTTGTATATATTTATTTTTATTTATTTTATATTCGAGTTTTCTTTCTTGTATTCATTGTTTTGCTTTGCTGTCAAGCTTCATTTCTTCATTCATTCCTATCCTTTTTTATTTTTTTATTTCTTCTTATGCTCGAGTTTTCCTTCTTGTACTCACGGTTTTGCTTTCCTGTCAATCTCCATCTTCATTCATTCTCATCCCTTTATTTACTTTTATTTATTTCATACTCGAGTTTTCTTTCATGATTTCTCAGTTTTCCTTTTTCATTCCCTCATCCCTTTCTTTTAAACTTTCCTTTTTATTCCTTTTTTCCCTTGGTCTTCAGCATCTCTTCTTTTACTCTCATTTTTCTCTCCCTGTGTTTTCATCGTTAATGCAGTTTTACGCGTATTCGAAGACGTTACGTGGAAGATTGATAAATGGTGGAAGGAAACTGTCGGCGTGTGAATTGAAGTCAAGGTATGTTTAGGGAAGTTTTTATAATCATTTGCTTAGTTTAGTGTCATCAGATAGTAATTATTATTTATTTTTTAATGAGACGTTTTTTTATGGCTTGGCCGAACCTCAGGCGACCCAAGTCTGAGGCTTTGTCTGTTTAACACACTTTTTTTTTTTAATTAATATAGCGCCTGTTTCATCATAAATAGTAACATATTTTTCATTTAGTAATTGCCTGTTTTTCATTAAGTAGCTTCCTCTTGCCTGTTTTTTCATTGTTGATTTACCAGACGTACATTTGATAATTACCTTCTTTTTTTTCATTCGTAATTTCTTGTTTTTCAATATGAATTTAAAAGTTCTGCATAAGTTATTTTCCGTTATTTTTCATTAAGTTATTGATCGGTTTTCATTGTGCAGTTGCTTGTTTTTCATTGAGTAGCTGCCTGTTTTTGATGGCGGGTCTGAGTGCTTTCGCGTGAAGTAATTGCTTGTTTTCCACGCCGTCCGTATTTTCCTTCTCTTTCTGTCTGGGTTTCTGCGCTCGTTGGTGTTGTTTATGTTGTTGTTAAGGGTGGAGACGCGGGGGGTTGTGTTGGTGTTGGTGTTTGTGTTGGTGTTAAGGGTGGAGACGTGGGGGGTTGTGTTGGTGTTGGTGTTTGTGTTGGTGTTCGTGTTAGTGTTTGTATTGATGTTGGTGTTTGTGTTGGTGTTGGTGTTTGTGTTGGTGTTCGTGTTAGTGTTTGTATTGATGTTCGTGTTAGTGTTTGTATTGATGTTGGTGTCGGGGGCATTGTTGCGTCACCACCCGTTATGTCATCCGCGGGAACAACTTTTCTTTTTTTCATTTTTTTTCCGCCCTTCACTTTTGTTGTCGTTGTAGATGGCCCTGTTGTTGTTTTGTTTTATCTCTTCACTAATGAAAAATTCTTGGAAGTTTCTCCTCGGCGCCCTTGTCTTGGTGTCTTCCCTCCGCAGCCACCCTCGAGAATACACGTTGTTTTTCTATCTTTATTTTTTTCAAACCTTTCATCTTTGGTGTTTTTGTGTGTTTTCGATGCAGTGGTTTTTCTTATTGTTGTTATTTTCTTCTCTAATGGAAAGATCTTTGTGCCCCGTGCCTTTGAGTCTCCCCTCAACAGCCAGACATCTGAGTACCTTTTGGGCTTCTTAGGAACAGGAGACACCGGCCCCTTAACTCTTGGACTGCGGATCTCCTACAAGAAAACATCAGCAAGCTACAGGAGTGGAAAAAAAGTGGCTGCTACAATTCAATGAAGAAAAATGTAAAGTCATACACCTTGGGAGGGGATATCCAGCTTACCAATACCACATGGGAAACACTCCACTATCCACCACAATGGCAGAGAAAGACATGGGAGTATATGTTGCCAGGCTACCAGTGAAGGCCAAATCCATGCCAATCGCAGCGGATGGGTTAAGATTGCCTGCTTGAAAAATCCCTCGTAGAAGTTGCTTAGATTTTCATGGAGTGTGTTGTGATTCTAGCGATAGTTTTTCAAATCTAATCCCTCGTCGAAGTTGCTTATAATTTCATGGAGTGTTTTATGATTCCAGCGATAATTTTTCACGATATCTAATACCTTTTGGGCATCGTAGAAGCAGGAGACACTGGCCCCTTGAGTTTGCCTGCTTGAAAAATCCCTCGTAGAAGTTGCTTAGATTTTCATGGAGTGTTTTGTGATTGATTCTAGCGATAGTTTTTCACGACATCTAATACCTTTTGGGCATCGTAGGCGCAGGAGACACTGGCCCTTTAAGATTGCATGTTTGAAAACTCTCTCGTAGAAGTTGATGGGATTTTCATGGATAGTTTTGTGATTCTAAGGATAGTTTTTCACGACATTTAATACCTTTTGGGCATCGTAGGCACAGGAGACACTGGCCCTTTAAGACTGCATGTTTGAAAAGTCTCGTAGAAGTTGCTGGGATATTCATGGACTGTTTTGTGATTCTATATAGCGATAATTTTTCACGACATCTAAAACTTGCACGGGAAACACCACCCATGAAACCCTGGTTAACCTACTCTGTGACCTTGGAAAAATGTCGTAATGGGGGCACGATACGTTTAAGAATATGGACCACTAATTCAACGTTGCCAGATTGTCGTACACAGCCTCTTATGTTTGCCGATTTCCGACCCCAAAACTGCCTCCTCGACCCCAATAACTGCCTTCATATATAGTTATCGTTAAAATGATTAATTATTGTTGTTTTTTGGCAATAGCTATGACTCAGAAACCGGTAATACGTGGCTCTGAGTACGATAATCTGTCAACTTTGCGTCCACTTTACCAACGTGCGGGTGAATAAGAAGAAAAGAGGAACGAGAGGAGGAGGACCTAAGAAGCGATACAAAACGTTACAGGTCAAAAGAAGAAGAAGAATAAGAGATCGGTAACTCTTCTTTAGCCCCATAATCGCAACGTTTTCCGCTCTCACAATGCCACAAAGGTGATAAGTCAGGTTTTCATAAGTGTTTTTCTTACATTCCTGGTGGAGAAGCCTTGCCAAACTATCACTAGGCTCATAAAGCTACCCATGGAAATATTCACAACCTCTACGAAAGCCTTATCAAAATGCGGGCGTGGGAGCTCCGGAGTGTTTGAGAATAAAGCCCTAAATTAGTCTTTTGGAAGGAGTTGTTGATGCCTGGAGCGTCTGATTCACATTTCTAGTCCTCGATCATCCCACTTTTAATTCTGTTAGAGAGGGAGAGGGAGAGGGAGAGTGGGAGAGGAAGAGAGGGAGAGAAAGAGAGAGGAAGAGAGAGGAAGAGAGAGAGAGAGGGAGAGGGAGAGTGGGAGAGAAGGAGAGGGAGAGTGGGAGAGAGGGAGAGGGAGAGGAAGAGGGAGAGAGAGGGAGAGAGGCAGAGAGGCAGAGAGAGAGAGGAAGAGGGAGAGGGGGAGAGGTGGAGAGGAAGAGGTGGAGAGGAAGAGGTGGAGAGGGAGAAGTGGAGAGGGAAAGGTGGAGAGGGAAAGGTGGAGAGGGAGAGGGAGAGGAAGAGGAAGAGGAAGAGGAAGAGAGGAAGAGGAAGAGGAAGAGGAAGAGGAAGAGGAAGAGAGGAAGAGAGGAAGAGGAAGAGGAAGGAGAGAGAGGGAGAGAGAGAGAAAAAAAAAACACACCCCTTCACCTTCATCTCGAGGCGTTGGTTTGCTCAGTCCTAAGTCAACGGCCAGATGGCGTCGTCACCTGCCGTAACCCAATTAGCGCCTCGTCGTGTCTCTTGGGTGCGGGGGCGTTTTTTGTTTTTATTGCATTGCCTGGGAAAGATTGTCATGTTGAAACGAGTCATATCTATAAAAAAAAAAAATAAAAATAAAATGATGGCCGTAATGGAAACTGCTTTAATGAGAAAAAAAAATAACAGAAACGTAATTATTTCCAATGGTTATCAGTGTCGTGTTAAATTCAGTGTGGAAATAGGTGCATTGAAGAGGTAAAAAAAAAAAAAAAAAAAAAAAAAAAAGAGTGGGTAGAGTGGCCATTTTAAAGCAAGTTGTAAAAAAAGGAACATGTTGAAAAGCGTGAACGTAATTTGTAAGACTAGTGTTTTTGAAAAGTGTCAACGTTAATCATAGAAGTGGTCATGTTATAAAGTGTCGTAATTAAAGGTAAGTTGTAAAGCAGCCTTGTTGGAAAATGTCTTGAAGGTAAACTCTTGAGTGAATATGTTTGAAAATGCCTTTTAAGAATTGGAAAAAAATAACCATACTAAAGTGATTAAAGAGAAATAGTAAAAAAGATTTGTCCATCTTAAAAGCGTCTCTAAATTAGTAAAAAAAAAAGATCATCTTGAAGAGTATCATGCAGAGAGGATGACTATTTTGACAAGTTCGGAAAAATATAATATAACACTCACGCTGTCTTTTGGGAGGATCCACATCAAGGTGTACAGCATAGATTGGTTGACGCCTTTTTCTTGGACTCGGGATCTATTTAAGGGTTGTTGGTCCTTATCCGTCGTCTCCTTGCCTTTCTTCTGATCCATATAAAGGGTTGTGGTCAGTATCCGTTGTCTCTTTTTTGTGTGTGTGTGTGGGGGGATCAATTTAAGGCTTAGAATATGTTTAGAATTTGTATTTGTAGTTGACTCCTTTTTATATTTCCACTTCATATTCAGGTTTAGAAAGTGTATGCGTCAACTTTTCTCTGCACAAAATGAAAATATGGAAACAAAGGTCATGTTTTTTTTATATTCTTTTCCGCGGCGTTCAGGTCCGAGTACCCGCCGGCGTCAGCTGCTCCTGCCTGGTAAATGAGATCGCGAACCCAGCGCCCGAAAAGGAAAACGTTACTCGCGCGAAATGTTTAATAGAGTTTGAGTACGCCACGTGTTTAGTTAACGAAGTTTTGAAAAAAAAAATATATGCCCTTCTATTAGTACTCGAAATCTTGTTAGCACTGACACTCTCTCTCTCTCTCTCTCTCTCTCTCTCTCTCTCTCACACACACACACACACACACACACAGAGTTCAGCTGAAAATATTTAGCGTACCAAATAACGTGTTTGTATCTCTGCTTCTTTTTATTTTTTTCATTGTATTCCTTCCTGTGATTTTCTTTATCCGTGCTATTGGCCTATTTATTGGAACGTCTGCCCCCTAACCGCGTTCATTAATATTGTTTCCCTTAGCCCACATTTAGTTACATTTAGAAGACACAAAACTTGCTGTCACTGCGACATCACTTTTTTTCGATTTTAATCATCATTGCTGTAATTCATGCTCTGGCCTCGAAACTCTTGTGCCATTTTTATTTTTTTTGCATCACTCATCTTTCACTCATTTGAAAGTTATTTGTAATCGAACGAGAGGCCCTCCTATGAACTTGTGGAATACATGTCTAGTTTGGTGAAGCTCGGACTGAGCTGCCTAGATATCAAACCTCGTTTTTCATTTGTGTGATGTTTGGCAGAAATAGATTTCAAGTTTATAATAAGATTCAGTGACGCACCGCCAGGGACGCTGACGCCTACGAGGGATAAAGTCTTGACTTCCCCCACCAAGCGGCTCTCATGTGTTCGACCGTGAGCTGAGGCCTTGAGGTGAGTGTTCATTTTGAATGCCTGGAAAATAAAATGTTTCAGTTTTTGTTCGGGTTGTAAAGGCAAAGCTTCACCAAGGCCTTAACAAGGGTTGCATATTGTTTTAATTATTTTTCTTAATGAATATTCACGCTGTACACCGAGAGTGTGAAAGGACTCGGTACAGTGTGTTTTGTGTTGGTGTAGGTTTTGTAGTCGCGTTAATGAACGTTCTGACGTTCTGCTTTGTCACTTGGATAAATTGTATAGCAGTGCTACGGAAAAAAAAAGAAATATATCGATACAAAAAAAATGCAACAATGTATATGAATATTTATGGTGGCGTCATGTTGTCTGTCGTTTTCGGTTCGTTCCCCGTCACCGCCATGTCATCCCCCCAGCCAGTGGCCATCAGTGTTGGCGATGGACGCCGCTGCCTGACACCGTCGGGACATAGCCTCTCATCTCTCAGTGTATTGCAAACTGCTTTTCGCTTCAACCCATGATATTTCAAGCTTGTTTTGCAGCCTTTTTACAGTATTGAAAGTGTATGTGTCCTGCTGCCTGAGATGAATTTATTTATGAAAAATAGCGATGGGGTGAATAGTCTCGGGATTCAGTATTGGGGCGTAAGAGGGCGCGAATCCTTGGCCAGATCATGCGATACTAGAATATGAAAGTCTGATAAGGGGGCGCACACAGTAGCGCAAGAGCTCCACGTCACAACCCCTGCGCTCGTGTCCACCTTTGTAATACAGCGTCCCCCGCCACGCACACACAGACACGCTGGTAATGGCAGAAAGACTTCCCTGATAGTGACTGTTTTGCATACTTCCTCTGACTTTCAAATCTCATTTCTCAGTCTTTGTGTGAATTTTTTTTTCTTTACTTTTCTTCTTCTTCTTATTATTATTTTTCTTCTTCTATTTCTTCTTCTTCTTCTTCTTCTTCTTCTTCTTCTTCGTCTATTTCTTCTTCTATTTCTTCTTCTATTTCTTCTTCTTCTTCTTCTCCTTCTTCTTCTTCTTCATCTTCTTCATCTTCTTTTTTTTCTTCTTCTTCTTCTTCTTCTTCTTCTTCTTCTTCTTCTTCTTCTTCTTCTTCTTCTTCTTCTTCTTCTTCTTCTTCTTCTTCTTCTTCTTCTTCTTCTTCTTCTTCTTCTTCTTCTTCTTCTTCTTCTTCTTCTTCTTCTTCTTCTTCTTCTTCTTCTTCTTCTTTATCTCTTTCCTATTATTATTATTATTATTATTATTATTATTATTATTATTATTATTATTATTATTATTATTATTATTATTATTATTATTTTCATTATTATTTGAGCTTCGAAAACGTCAACTGAAAACAGTGACTTGAAAACAATACGTGCCAACACAAAGCATCTCGCCACGCAACGATCACACACACATGAATGTCTCACCAAAAGTTATTACAGACGATATTTTCCAGGAACATTTCGAGCTGTGCGGCTACAGTGGCGGAGGGGTGTCGGGCCTTGTCGCTGGCTGGTTGATCCGTCGGTAGCGTCAACCCGGGTGGCGTTTGTTTGGCTGGTCGAAGAGGGTGTCCGGGACGAAGGCGGTGATGTCAGGTGGCGGGGTATGATGATGACAACTCCTGACTTTATTGTGTGTGGTGTTCCCTCATGGGGGTTGTGGCGTCGTTCGGAGTAGTCGAATGGGGACTGGAATGGTGGAAAGGATGCCAGTTTCGTCCCCAGGCACCGTCAGTCTGATGTGTACGTGTCGGTGGCGGGGTCTGGTAATGATCATTCTGACATTCTTGTGCGTTGGTCCCTTGTGCTGGTGGAGGACGCATTGGCAGGAGACTGAAGGGGTCACGGCCACGTAAAATGAAAGGTGATAGAGGGGAAGAGGGGGAGGGAGAGACAGTGAGAGAAGGGGGAAGAGTACGGGATTGAAGGGTCAGGAACATGGCACATTCTTACCTCCCTCCCTCCCTCCTTCCGTCTCCTCTTCCTTGTGTGAGCTGTCTTAGTCATTTCCGAGAAAAGAAAAGAAATCTGGTGCGAGTGAGGCGGATGAAATGGAAATTATGAGCAAAGAAAATTAACAAGTAAAAGTTTTCAGTGGTGTACTATGGTATGAAAGTTACTTGTTAAAAGTAATATTAATAGAATAATCTTGTAAAGAAAGGAGATTACTTGTGAGAGAAGAAAAAATAAATAGCGGTCGGAAGTGGAATTTCTTGCAAATGTATCCACTATAACTTTTTTACCTTTTACTTTCAAGAGTGATATTTTGATGCAACTTTTGTACTATTGCCTCAACACGCGGCGGTATTTTTTACCTACTCTCTTTATCTTGCTTTACTTGACGATCTCTCAAAGTTGATGCCTAGAGGTGTCTGTCATGCAATACACATGCTGCCTCGGGCTCATTCTCCAAGCTCAACACTTCACCATCACATCAGAATAACTAATGGCAAGGGTTTAAGCACGCCATGTGACGTCAAGCTTTTGGGCCGCCGGAGACAGAAGCACATACTATTTTTACATTATAATTTGAGCACTTTATTGTCCCTCACACTAATGACTGGCGCGGAGCCCGGTGCGTCGTGCTTTGATAAGGGTGAAGGGTGAAGGATTGCTGCCTCGTGACCTTAACCTTGGCAGCCACGCACGCAGCCAGTAGCCACGCAGCTCCGGACTCGTCCTGAGAGTCCCCGTCACCGCCATGACTTTTTTTCCGGTCAAGGAGACAGACCTTGACAATATTATGAATAATACACACACACACACACACACACACACACACACACACACACACACGTTCCAGCCGTACACAAAGATCTTTCACCTCAGTTCCAATTTTTTTCGGGGACGGTACTGGCTGGCAATCAAGAGTCCAGCGCCTGATTAAACAAAGCAGATCGAGCTGAGAGGGATGACCAGACCTGACCTACAACGTGCCTCTTACAGCCGTTCCTTACCTTTGACCTTTTGTGGATCTTTGCTCTGTAAAGTTTTCCCGTGCATCGCGTGGCACTTCACGGCGCTACAATTAAGGGCCTCGACTTTACCGCTTACTTCAAGCGGCTTTTATCCGAGTTGACTGGCAGTAAATTCGTTGTGTTCGGACTGCATGCCAGAGCAGGTGAAAGTTAGGGCGCGCGGTGAGTTAGTCAGGCAGAACAAGAGAGAGAGAAAAAAAAATTCATGGCTTTAATATTCGACGTATTTCTCAAGTATTATTATAAGCGTATATATTTTTTATATCATACTGATATAATTATTACTATTATAATTAGTGTATTTGTTATTATTATTATTTTTTTATTATTATTACTATTTATGTTATTGTTATTCCATTTTCGTTGCATTATTTCGGACTGTTACTTTAAATGTACAAATTTTTCCATTCCTTTAGTTTTTTTCCGAAATGTTAGTATTATCATTATCATCATTGTTATTATCGTTACATATATTATAATTTATTGTTTTTATTATTTTTGCATTTTTTTCGAAACATCTAGATTGTAAGAATATTTCCTTTTAATTTCTTCGCTATTCTTTCACAGGTTTGAAAATATTGCTGTATTTGGAGTCACTGCATCTTGCTGGTCCTCTCATGTTCTCCCGCCTCAGCTTCATCTCCTGAAAGTTTCTCCTTTGGAAGGTCTCTTTGAACACAATCCAACCAATCATATCAACTTTGCTCTTCGTCTCTCCCTTCTCCCCTGCAGCTTCCGTTTCCACGACTCATTTTTTTACGTACTCTTTGTCTCCTGTCGCGACGTGTCCGCACCATTTCATTCATCTTTCTTGCTCCTTCTTTGATGCTTCTCCCGCGTTCACTGTGTCTCTGATTAAAGAGTTTTTGATAATTTCATCTCCTGTTGCACCACACAGTCACCGTAACACTCAGTTCGGCCGCGTCCATTTTCATTTCTACCCAATTGTTGTTACTATGTTACTTCTTTTTACCTCCATATTTTATTTATTATAAGTGTCATCAGTATTGCAGTGTTGTTTTCTACCCTCATTGCCCCTTTAATGCTATTGCTGTATTTCCTCTCTCCTTCTCCCTCCCTTTCTCTCCCGCGCATATGTTTATTTTCTTATTTCTTGTTTACTGTCCCATGAAAATATTCACTCTTATTTCATCTCCTATAAAACTTTATCTAGGCTATTATTATTTCACGACCATTGTTCTCTTTCATAATGCATAACATTTCCGTGTACTGGGCTCTGTGCGGAGAGTAGAGCAGTCCGCACAATTTGTTCCTGGAAATGCTCGCTTGCTGTTGGAGCGATCGCCGTTGCTCCGCGTGGCATGAAAATATAAAACATGTGGACTGTGTTTTCATTGTGATGGAGGGTAATTATAGTGCAGGGCTGCTGTGATGATGACGGGACGGTGGAAAGTTGCTCGGCGGATGATGAGGGTGAGTTCTGCCCGGTATATAGATGTGTGTGTCACCACTAGAATGTTGAGGAAAGGCAACATTGAGGTGATAGTGGTCGAAACCTAATGCAAGAGTTAACTAATATTCTGTATCTTTCATCCCTTTCATGGATACCCTCGAGAACAGCCTCTCATCTACTATATATTTTCTCTCCTTAAACTTAAGGCTGTAATTTAAGCTTTCCCTTGCCATGAAATATCTGTTATTACCTACACGAAAACCAACGGCAGCTTCTAAACGTTTACATTTTTTATATGAATTTCAAAACTCTACTCTAATTACTTTTGTATTGGGCTATTTGCGCCACACCATAACTATCAGGGGAAATATAGATGTTGGATGTAGATATTAACTCATAAAAGTGAATCATATTAAGCTTACAGGACACAGGGTCTACATGCCTGTTATTGTTGGAACGGATGTCAAACAGTATCGATATGGACAGATACGGGCATTGAACTCTTTCGCGAGGGGAATCACAATGCTAATGGGAAACAACTGTGAGATGATAAAAGTCGTAGACAAAGCTATTCGTGATGACCATGATGGTGTGTGGGCGAAGGAAATGCGTGCCTGTTAAACATACTAACTGGTCTTATTAAGTCGCTAAGTGCCTCCACCCGGTACATGGCCCCGCTGCACAAGATTTTCTATCCACTTTCATCCCTATACTGTTTCATTAATAGTTAATCAGTATGTTTACTCCTACACATTTACTCTTCCACATAATTAATTGGAAAACTATGGAGGTCTGCCTTCCTAGACTTAAAACTCTTTCAAGAGAGAATTTTAAGGAAAAAGAAAAAACAGTTGATAACCTTTGCCATATTCAACTAAACACTTTTAGTTAAAGCATTTTTCTGGTGTTTTCTCTTTATTGGTTTATCTTTGGCAGCCTCCTTTGCTTGATGGAAAAAGAACTTGCCATGGCGTCGATAACAAAGAGTCTGTCGGTAGCAAACATGAGTTCAAGTGATATTGTTAAAGCCATATCTGTACTGCGTTACCTTAATGGCGTTCGTGCATAGAATGGTCGTGCGTGTGTTAAATAAAGAAATGGTAATGGCAGTGTAGGTGTAAGATGAATAACCTTTGTATGCAATTATTCCCATCATCCCAAATTTGACACACACTCTTGGTTAATTCTGTGAGAAATGCTGGTTATTAATGACCTTCATAATGACTGGCACTTAGCGTCGTTGGCTGGCGTTACTGTGTTTCTTACTGCGTGGCTGCTTGCTTGCTTGCTTGCTCGCTTGTCTTGCTTGCTTGCTTGTTTCCTTACTTGCTTGTCGGACCTGCTCCTTGTGTTGCGTCTTTTATGATTATTTTCGACTGAGTGTATGTAGAGTAGGAAATATTTAACGTTTATGGTCTGTTACACACACACACACACACACACACACACACACACACACACACACACACACGCAAAGTGGAAAGTAAATAGTAAAACGAATAAGATGAAATAAAACATACTTCAAAGTGAAACATGTACGCCGTGAACTGTTCCTGCCTAGTGAATCCAAACTCGATCTTCCTTCACTGTAACTGGCGGAGCATGACAAAAGGAGAGGCAGTCAGTCATTAGAGAGAATCGCAGCTTACATGTAATAAAAAGCGAACATAAGCCCAATTAATCCCCAGGTTTGTGATGCGAGGGGGTGGGCCAACTCTAGCAGAATTTTTTGTGTGTGTCTAATGACCTTCTCGTTAAAAAAAATTGCAGTGAATCAATAAGCTTGCGAAAAAACTGGAATACTTCGGAAATCCTTTATGAGCAAATAAATGAAACGTGTATTTAATGAGAGAGAGAGAGATCTGAATGTTTTCCACCTTTCCACCTACTTTTCTGATGCAGATTTTGAACATAACACGACCACTATATTATCTCTCTCTCTCTCTCTCTCTCTCTCTATCTATCTATCTATCTATCTATCTATCTATTAGTCTGTATCTGTTCATCTATCTATTATATCTATCTATCTATATTTGTCTGTCTGTCTGTTTGTCTGTCTGTACATTAATCTTCAAATCTTTACAGTCATGCAGTTAATTCATTTTACTCAACTTTTGCCAGCTGACGAGCAGGCCAAGGACTGGGATTAAAAAAAATACAAGTAACAATTAACTGGTATTGATAAGCACTCCCAAATTAAGGAAAAATGAGTCTTATTCACAGACAAGGTAGTTTTCACCTGTATAAGTAAATTGCAGGTGGAGGAGAGCACGTATAGAGAATGAGGCCATAAATGTGTGTGTGTGTGTGTGTGTGTGTGTGTGTGTGTGTGTGTGTGTGTGTGTGTGTGTGTGTGTTTGCGAGATACATACTACTCTATAGACCCCTTTCCACCCTCTGTCTGTCTGTCTGTCTAATTCTCTCTCTCTCTCTCTCTCTCTCTCTCTCTCTCTCTCTCTCTCTCTCTCTCTCTCTCTCTCTCTCTCTCTCTCTCACACACACACACACACACACACACACACACACACACACACACACACACACACACACACACACACACACACACACACACACACACACCATCACTCCTAAAGCTCTGAGTAAATGGCATAAAGGAAAATAAAAGGGAAATAAAGATGAATACGGGAAAAAAAACGTGTTGGAAGGGAATAGCGTAGAGTGCGTTGTGAGAAAGGAGTCTCTGGTCCTGCGGCATAAAATAAGTTTGTTTTATCCGAACTTACAAAGGTGAATTTGATATTTTTTTTACCTCGTTAAGTGCCGTTGATTGTTTTTCCTTTTTACGTCTGATTTTTACTTGGGGGTTCTATATATGATGAAAGGGAGAGATAAGGTAAGGGAAAGCCAGAGACAGACAGATGGACAGACCGACAGAAGAGATATATTCCACTTTCGTATTCCAAGAAGCCTTTTTACTTTATTTGGCAGTTCTATTGCTGTAACTTATCTTTCTACTCTCATTATGTAGTTCCGAGGAATATAAATTATGCTTTCTTTCCGGCCTGAGACTCATTACCTTCAGTTTTAAGTCGCTGCTACGGTACTCTTCCTTTGTGATGTAGCAGGAGAAAATAGTAGCTCTTTTGTTCCCTAATTACAGCTCACACCGCAATGATATATACGTTCTTCTTAGTATCCTCACATTAGCCTCCGCTTTAAACCCACACTCTATTGTCTTGTCTCTATCCAACTTCCCTCCCTTGCACACTGTTACCAAAAAAAGTATTATTCTTTCGTTAGTTGATTAAGACACACGTAACTATCGGATTTTTTCTTCTTAGCTGGCCTTATTTCCTTCAATTTTAAGCTGTCATTTTGTTTTGCCTTCGTGCTAGGAACCGCCCTTCCCATATTAGCCAAAAACGGCCAATTCGTTTCTTGAATACAATAGTAACTGATATATTTCGTGTTTTCGTCTTATTTGGCCTTACAGTACATTCAGTTTTAGGCCGATTCTGCAGTTTGTGATATGGGTGCATTGCTAAGTTAGGAAATACAAGGATGATGTCTCCCGTTTGTTCCTTCTGCGTGTGTCTCATCCTGTTTCCTCTTTCCCCTAACAGGTAAATGACAAACTGTGATTGGCGAAGGAATTGGTCGTGCGGCAGGTGACTGTTCGAGCGTGAGTACTTGTTCTTCCCTTTATTTTCATATCTCTCCTGTAAATATTTGTCTTCGTAGAGTGTACATGCTCCTTTACTTATTGAGTGGGATCCAAGAAGACGGGTTGCTTACTACCGAGCACCGAAATCGAACCAGTGTGTGGCGTCGTTGCTTTCCTAATACTCAGGTGGCGAGGCGGACAACGACGGCAATGACTCCAGCGCATTAGTCAACGAATGGAATGTTAATTACAGCCCAAAGTTCTGATTAATTTGGAGCGGGTGGGGATGTTAGGGTGGAGGGGGGGGGGTGACCTTGTTAGTTTGTTGGAAATTCATCTTTATGCAACATTACCGCCGTGCTAAGTCTGGTATTATAACAGAAAACCGAACTTGAAAAATCATCGTTGCCCTGCCGTTCCTTGGTGATCCAGTGCTGCTATATCAAGGTAAAGAAAAAAATGTGGAGAGTAATTTAGTGTGTCATACCACCTCGTCTTTACATCGCAATTCTAGCTTTACAAAATGGACTCGAAATAACTGCGTACAACTGCCTCGCCAAGTTAGGAAGAGGTAAGATATATGGGCTCTTAGATTATTCCGTTGTTCCAGCCTATCATTATGCTGCAGTGCTCCCTTGCCGTGGTGGAAGAAAAACAGGAAGGTGGACTAAATTATTTCCTTGCACTACCTTGCGTTTATGCCACTGTACCTTGAAAGCTTCGAAGAAAAAAAAGTGTACTCAAAATCACTTCGTTCCCGTAGCATTCATACCTAAGAACCTTCGATCACCTTTCTTCCCGAGCCATTGTTGCCAGGGAGAAAATAGTTGAAGTTCATCCAGTTTTTCCTCGCGCTGGATTCGTTGCATAGGAAGGTTGTCATTAAGTCGCCGTGCTTGGGGGGACTGCCGATCATGATAGTATGTTGCGGTGCCCCAAGTGAAATGAGAACACCTGCGTCCTTGGCTCTCCTTGAGTTCTCTTAGGCCCGTTCACACCGCGCCGACTCTGGGCCACGACAACCCAGTGACTTTTAGGCCCCCTTCACACTGTACCGACTCAGCATCCGGCGATCGTTTCTTGGCCTCTTTCCAGTCATGTGCGACCTTTTCACATCAACATTTCACATCCAAGATCTCGTGTACCCTGAGTCGCTAGGTTGTCGTGGCCCAGAGTCGGCAGCGAAGTACATGCGGCTCACATTTACCTGCATGTTGGCGATGTGTATTTTCCTTTTTATGTAGTTTAAGGTGTTCTAATGCCAAACACCTGGGTTATTCATATATCCCTATCTTGTACTTATCTTTTACTTCTACTTTACTTCTCTGATATCGGTGTATTTCATCCTGCTTCGGCAAGGGTTCAAATTTAATTCCCACACCTGATTCTCTGTTTGCCCTGGGTTGCCAATCGGTTGCTTAGGTTATCCATTCTATACTTCTACTCCTAATATGACCTACCAAGTATTTTTTTTACTTGGGAAGGTAATATCATTGGTCGAATGGATAACCGCTATACCACTAAAGCGCAGATGGCATCCCATGAATTGAATAACAGAGAGAAAAAAACTTAATCAGGAGCAGACACGCATCGCTACCGTCGCCTGTTAATAAAGTTACAACTCCGCCGGCCCCGCCCTGATGATGCCCCACTTAGGCTCCTAATTTGCATGATTTTTTTTCCGGCACATTTTATTGTCATCTGTATTACTTTCTCATCTTTTATTGGGTGAGGTGTTTGCCTTGACCAGGTGCTATGGATATCTTCATTTATTTCCTTGTGGCGTCGTTTTGCTGAACGTTTTCTCGGAAATAATTCTTTATATTTTTGTCACTTGCTAAGCCTGCGTGCTGTACCGTTGGGATTTCCTTCTTTTAGTGGTAAACGAAAAACACCAAAGGCAAGACAAAATTCCTAATGCCCACAACATACTGCCCCCGAAGAGAATACGGAACGTGCCATTCAAATAGTTAAATTTCGTTCTAGAGGTGCTTGATGGTTTCCTTGCCTTTTGGAATAGTTCAAGCGGCAATAATGAAATGTTTTCTGGTAATAACTCTTATTTTGCCGTGAAATTGCGTTTCTTACAAGAATACTTAATTTTTATCATTGGAGAATGAAGTCTGTTTTCTTATTGAGCAAGATCATGATGACTTAGTGCCTTTTTTAACTCATGATCGTAGTCGGTTTCAAGCACCAACGTTTTCTTACATCCCAAAAGTTGGCTCGGTGACGTTGAGAAAACAGTCCTGGGTGGACCCTAACATGGACGTGACAACACCTTCCCCGCGGTGCCTTTTGTCCTGCCGTGTGAAAGGGACGCAAGAAAGTCTCCCATGAAGTAAATCACCGCTTTGCACAACCTGCCGGTGAATACATTTTCCCGTCCAGTCTATAACTCACCAACAGCGATGCAAGTTTGTGCCTGACATAAATCGAACGGAATGCTACAAATTATATATATATATATATATATATATATATATATATATATATATATATATATATATATATATATATATATATATATATATATATATATATATATATATATATGCGCTCCGTAACAAGCAAACCGTTTAATATTTTTCATCAGATTAGAAACCCACCAGCTTCCAGGTGTGACCTTGATCATAAAAATTAGATGAGCAGGTTCATCTCTCTCTCTCTCTCTCTCTCTCTCTCTCTCTCTCTCTCTCTCTCTCTCTCTCTCTCTCTCTCTCTCTCTCTCTCTCTCTCTCTCTCTCTCTCTCTCTCTCTCTCTCTCTCTCTCTCTCTCTCTCTCTCTCTCTCTCTCTCGAGCCCTCTGTGTGTGTGTGTGTGTGTGTGTGTGTGTGTCACCCATACACATCACTCCCCTCTCTGGTGCAATCACTCAACATGCGCAGCAAAAGACCCGACACACTCACCCGTCAATCCCCGCCCCTCGATCCCTGCTCTCCCCGTGTCAGATACTTCCCGTAGTGGAGCAGGAGTGTGGAGTATGTAGGTCAGTGGCAGTAGCTAAGGATGAGGTATGCTGCTTAATGTAACCATAGAGGCCAGCTGGGCACCGGGTCGACAATAAGAAAGTGTAGCCGGCGATGGAGACCCAAGTATACAGCCCATAGACCGGTCTGACGGGATGCGAGTGGTGGTAAGGTGGTAGTGGGGTGTATAGATATCCAGTCCGATTTTTATGATGTGGTCACTTTCCTTTGTATCTGAAGAAGGTGAAAATGGCTGTTGAGGCAGGTTTAGTATTGCTTGGGGAGGATTTAAGGTTAGTAGAGGAAGTACTTGAGAGATGAGATCGGGTTTAGTGAGAAAGGGAAGGAAGGAAGGAGAAAAGGAAGGAAGAAAAAAATAAAGAAAAACTGGAAATAAGGAAGAAAGGAGTGGAAGAAAATAGAAAGAAAATGAGAGAAAGGAATGAATAAAAGGAGGAAGTGAGATATAGAGGGAAAGATAAAGGAAGAATATATTGAGATAGAGGGAGAGAGAGGGGTGAATAGCGAGCTGGATAGAGGGAGGCGAGAATGAAAGTTTTTAGAGAGAAAAGGGATAGAATAAGAAGGACAAAAATAAATAGAGGGAAAGAAGGATGGAGAAAAAGATAGAGGGGAAGGAGAAAAGGAAAAACAGGAGGAATGTAAAGAGTAAAGTTGGCAGTACGGTTCAGTAATCTATTGTTCCATGTAAGGTATTTTTCTGTGATCTTCGTACCAGATTAGATTTACATTACCTTTAATTCGTCCTGAACCTCGACTTGCTGCGTGCCGGACAGTAGCTATGGTCAAATGTCGTACCATCACTCTGCATCTTTTCTGTACCTATCAATAATATTTTGGTTGGCCCTTGGTTCTTGTAGACAGCTGAGCACCAGACAGTATTAAGGATATATTTATAGCGGACTCTCAGCTCTCAGTGGCAGGAATACAATTTTTTTTTCCGAACCTCCACAAACTAACCTTCCATCCCGTTGCTCCGCTGCGGCCCACGTCACACCCATTGGCTCGTCATAATTAAATTTTTACTTCAGTGAAAATTTCGCTCGAGATAATATAGACAAATATGATTTTGCTCTTTCGAATAATGCTGTATATGATTTGAAAATTATGCATGACCTAGTTTTATGTATGTGTATGAAACATATTGCAAGCCACACGAGCTATGCGATCTATACAATCTTTGTGTTGAAGGTGCATGTGCGATACAGTTATCCAGTCGTCTCTACAAGTAACAAAACAGTGAAAGTGCGCCACATGCAGCCTTACAGTAGGGTATTGAATATTGGCCCAAGAGATACAATGTCCCGGGTCTTCTTTCCTTCCTTAATGCCACTTTTATTTACCGTCCCAGTGTTTTGTAGACTACTGCTCGTTTATCGCCATGTTTCGCTTGGTTTTGCATGATGTTATGAAGCAAGTCATTTGTTCTTGCAGCAGGAGCCAACATAGGCGGTTAGGTTCTGTAGATACTGCTCGAGATTGTTACCGTTTTTCATTGTCTTATCGTAACAATACTTATACCATACCGTGCTGTCTGTCTTTAAATCGACCATACCGCACTGAATATCGTACTTTAGCATATCGTCAACCTAGCTCTGGCAAAGTTATATGACGAGGTAAAGAAGAAAGAGAGAGATGGAGGAAAGAAAGGATGTTGTGAAGGAGGGGTAAGGGGAAGGAGGGAGGAATAGAAGGGCGGGTGACCTCTGCATTGTGGCGGTGGTGGTGGTGGAGGGGCGGGGACTCACCTAGCACACCTTGACCTCCTCTTAGCGTCACCAGAGCCCCGCGACACCACCGCCACCACCGTCACCACCACCACCACCACTACGAGCCTTGTTCAATCTAGTTTTTATCTCTTCCAGCACTGACGTCTTTTTTTCTGCCTCGTCTCGTTGCTGACTCTCGGGACCTTGTGTGTCGCGATGAGGCAGTTCTTGGCGCTTCACTTGTGCTCTTTAGGTCTTTTTTTATCTTTATTCCCATCTCTGTTTTGATTTTTCTTTCTTTTTTTGTCATGATTTTCTTTTTCTTCATTTTTTCTTCTTCTTCATACTCTCAACAAGGTTCCTTTTCCTTTCGCTCGTCCTTTATTCTGTTTTGCTTCCATTTGCCTCACCATTTACTTAACCTTTCTCATGTCTTCTTCCTCTCTCTCTCTTGCTTCCAAATTCGATCTAATTATATCACTAATGCATCAGGAACGGTGAATTGTCCAAAAAAAAGGTATATATAGTTTTTGCTTCAACTCCCTCATCGTGTTGAAGCCTAAACCACCGTGTGACATGAGCATCCAAAGTTTGCTTATAATTTAACGGCGGGATCTCAACAAGCACACTCCTTTCCTTCGTATATTCACGTCCCACCACACCCCCGTTTGTTAGTCGTTTCTTGATTTTGTTTTTAATGCACACTATTCAGTTTACTCTCCGTTTTGGCCCAGATGCTGTGGGTGGACCTAGGCGGAATAGAATCTTTTTAGATCCATTATATTATGCAAGCGTTTTCTTATATGAGAGAAGAACTAGTCGATGAGAAAGGTTGTTACGCTCATATCAGCATCGGAAAAGAGGAGTAGAGGCGAGAAGGCCCCCTATGAGGCAGTGTGGACGACGGACGGGTGAGGAAAGAACCACACGAACTCATTATCGTACTCAGAGTCTCGTATTTACCGGTTTCTGAGTCACCGCTATTGCCAAAAAACACCAATAATTAACTTTTAACGACAACTATATATGAAGGCAATTATTGGGGTCGAGGAGGCAGTTTTGGGTCGGAAATCGGCAAGCATAGGATGCGGAGTACGACAATCTGCCAACGTTGCATACGATAAACATTTATATTACGATTGTCTCCTCCTCCTCGTCGTCCTCCTCCTAATCATCGCCCTCGTCCTCGTCCTCTTCGACTTGTCCTCTTGTTCCTCGTCCTTCTCATCCAAATGTACCCGGACGCACGTACCGCAAGTGCCCTAACAAACTTTGCAAGCATCTTAGGTGTATAACGAACTGATTATATCACTAAAACGGCCCGCGATGTTATGAGCCAACTTTCTTTTTCCCGCCTGTCATTTCATGTTTTCAAGTTTCATGCTTCCTCGTCCTCCTTCTCTTCCTCTTTCTTCATATCCTCCGCCCTAAAACCAGTTACGATCCATCTCCCACTCTCGTCTCTTCCACTTCCATTGCTTTTAGTCACCCTTTGGTCCATAATCTCGGGTGTTCCTGCATTACTCACGAGACCATAAGCCGTGGCCCGCCCTCCTCCCCGTGACCCCCTGGCTTTTCCTCCCTCACAGGCGGAGCGACAAAACCTCAATCAATCTTTCGTCTCCTTTAGCTTCATATTCTTGCTGTCACCACTTTTATTTGACGCTCTAAAACACACACACACACACACACACACACACACACACACACACACACACACACACACACACACACACACACATATAAAGTCTTGATTTTTATTGTCGTTCGTTGTTACATTTCTTGTTTGTTTATTCAAGCATTAATTCTTGTTCCCGCTTCATTCTCTTGTCGCTTCTTTCGTCAGAGTTGTAATTAGTAATCTCTCTCTCTCTCTCTCTCTCTCTCTCTCTCTCTCTCTCTCTCTCTCTCTCTCTCTCTCTCTCTCTCTCTCTCTCTCTCTCTCTCTCTCTCTCTCTCTCTCTCTCTCTCTCTCTCTCTCTCTCTCTCTCTCTCTCTCTCTCTCTCTCTCTCTCTCTCTCTTTTTGTGTGCATGTATATATTCTGGTGCATTATCGGGCCAATATTCATAATTTAGCTCCACTTACCTCCTTTTAAACCATAAAATAAAAACCTACGTCGCAAATTTATTCAGAAATGTTTACACTATCGCCTCGGGTCTCCTTCCACCATGGTTCATAATGTCCACCCACTTAACGCTTCATAAAGTAACCTCTGAATATAAGTAAGTAATTGTCTCTTGATTACGAAAACTTTACTCTGCTGTTGCATGACTCGTCTAACCACTGCTCATAAAGTAGACTCGCTCGGCCTCTTATATAAAGTAATAAATGTGTTGCTATTGATTAATTTCGAAAAGTTTGCACTACCGCCCCGCACCTCATCATCTGCTCGCCCGCGCAGAGACAAGGTGTGCGAGGCGGGGGGGTCCATGCCTCGTGCCACCGGGCGTCTTAATTACAGGTGTGAGGGACGTGTCTAAGCAATGGCCGCCCCGCTCACCTTAATTAACTTGATGTGTGTGTGTGTGTGTGTGTGTGTGTGTGTGTGTGTGTGTGTGTGTGTGTGTGTGTGTTCTTAATTTTAATATTTTCTTGCCATTACTAATATTTTTCTTATTTTTCTCGTCCAATATTCTTGATTTTACTCTTCGTTATGTTTTGTTTTGTCGTTAGCAATATTGCAATCTTTCAGAATCTCATAAGTTTGAGCTGTGTGGCATTCATTGTTCCATTACTTTTTTGTGTAATTACTATCATTATTTTTTTGTCAGATTCTCGCTTCTAATTTTCAAGGCGATACAAATTCGGATTATTATTACTAGTTTCTTTTTATCAATGCTCATTTGCTGAACTTTTCAAGATATTTCTACGTTAATTATGATAATGACACCAATGCGTCACAGTTTTATTCAGAGTTATTGTCTGATAGTATGGAAAGTCTCAGGACCACAAATAAAAGGTTTCTTGAAATGCACGAAATTGCCTTCTGTGAAATTGCGGTGCGGCTCGTTTCACCGTTATGTTTAGGCCTTAGAGCGTGTATACAGGCTTTCAGTGTGTGTGTGTGTGTGTGTGTGTGTGTGTGTGTGTGTGTGTGTGTGTGTGTGTGTGTGTGTGTGTGTGTGTGTTTTCTGCTGATTCACGGACAACAATTCTTTTCTGTATAACCTTGAGAGAAAATTGCTGTCAACCTTTCGCCGACATTCTTTCATAGCCCCCTGCTGCTTTGTTTTGGTCATCATCATATATATATTTCTCTCTCTCTCTCTCTCTCTCTCTCTCTCTCTCTCTCTCTCTCTCTCTCTCTCTCTCTCTCTCTCTCTCTCTCTCTCTCTCTCTCTCTCTCTCTCTCTCTCTCACATGGTGTTTTCTTCTTCGCTGTATCAGAAATCGGCTTATCTTCAGAGGTATGCAGTGGCTATCCGGAGCTCGCTTTAGATGAAAATTGGGTATTAGAGAGAGAGAGAGAGGAAGAGGGAGAGGGAGAGGGAGAGAGAGGGAGAGGGAGAGAGAGGGATAGAAGAAACGCACATAGACATAGTTATAGATAAGATAATTCGCCACACGCAATATTTAACAACACTAGATACCGCTCCGTAATCGTGGGTTTAATTCGATGAACCTCCAATCGCCTCAAAGTCTCCACGCAGGGAATACAGGGAAGTGATGCTCAGGGGATGGACGAGCTCGAGCGGCGAATAAGCTCATGGACGTAAATTGCAGACCGGCCTCAGCGAGATTACAGCGCGGCCTCAGCCCTCCGTGCTTTGGGAGTGTATGCCCTTGTTCCAGTCTTTTCTGCAGCGAAACGTGGAGTGCGGAATGCAGAATGACCCGTCGACTCCAAAGTTTCCTTGAATTTCTCGTCACTCAGCGGCTCTCTCGTAAATCTACATTCCCGTGAGAAGATCGAGTTGCCGCCGTGAAGGATTTGTCTGCTTGTGGATGTTTAGGAAATCCGCACATAACATATTCTTTCCAGTTTTCTCCTTTTCTCGTTATTACTCATCCTTCCTTCTCCCCGTCTCAAATCCACTCGTATCCTCTCTTTCTCCCTCCCACACATAGCCTTCCCTTCTCCTTATTTAACACTCACCTCCCTTTTGATGTTTTGAAATAGTTTAGTTAATCGTATGGCAGTTTTGAAGCCATGAAATGAACACTTTGATTATATTTGGAGTTTTTTAGTGGATCCTTCTCCCATTTTTGGCTGCCACGACTGTTTTGAAATTGTTCACTGAATCCTCTGACTAGTTTGAAGAGCCTTGGTGAATTCTCCGTACGTTTCGAATCTCACGACTACTTGGAAAATGTTTCTTGAATCCTACGGCTGTGTTGAAATTTCTAACTACGTGTCTTGACTGTTTCCTAACCTTTTATGCCTCTACTTTTTTGTCCGTCCGCCTCAGAGTATCGACAATGGATCACACGCCTATCGTTCATCTTTTCTTCGTGTAAATTATTACCTTGATAGAATGTACTTTTCGTTGGTCTAAGCTTGCACCTTCCCCCTTTCCTTTGTCCTGAACGATACGTGGAAATAATTTAGATTCATGGCCTATATATTCTTCTCTGCCATGTCACTTGTGTTATTGTACAGCGACAGAAATGCTCGTGCTGGGAAGGAAAGGGAAAGTGCGGAATGGAAGGGAAGGAAGGAAAACTGACAAGAGAAGAGGAAGAGATTGGATTTTAAGAGAAGGGAAGGCCGACTGCAATGAAAACAAGCTGTAAGAAGGGGCAATCTAAAGGGATGAATGGAAGGGAAGGGAAGGAAACTGAAGACTTATGTAAGAGTACCGTAGAGACTGAATTGAGTGAAGGAAAGGCCGACTGCAATGAAAACAAGCTGTAAGAAGGGGCAATCTAAAGGGATGAATGGAAGGGAAGGGAAGGAAACTGAAGACATATGAAAGGGTACCGTATAGGAACTGAATTAAGTGAAGGGTTGGCCGGCTGGAGAGAGACCAAGTAGCAGCAACGAAACGAAGGAAAGGGAATCTGAAGGGGTGAAGGGAGGGTAAGGGAAGCTGAAGACAAGGGAAGGGAAGGCCGGCTGAAGATAAAATAAAGCAGTAGTAATAAATTGTGGAAGATAGCGGAGTGAAGCGAAGAGAAGGTGAGAAAAATAACGGCATGAGAAGGGGAAGGGATCGGGTTAAAAGATAGGAAGACCGGCTGGAGAGAGAGAAAACAAAACAAAACAAGAAGGTTAGAAGCGAATGGAAGGGAATGTCGTGAAACGTGATATACCTGCAGAGGAAAACGAGTAAGTATCTACAGTAAGAGAGCTGATATACCCTTCGGAAAGACATATACAGGCTCTTGTGGGTGTCTTCTTTATGCCTTTGTTCTGAGTGAGTTTCGGGAAATGAGCTTAGAGATAAACCTGGATCAGAAAACGAGTGTCACAAGAGGAATAGCTGATACCCTTCGGAAAGACATGCAGGCTCTTCATCAACGGTTATACTATACTTGTGGGTGTCTTCTTTATGCCTTTGGTCTGAGTGAGCTTCGGGAAATGAGCTTAAGAGATAAACCTGGATCAAAAAACGAGTAAGTCACAAGAGGAATAGGTGACACCCTTCGGAAAGACATACAGGCTCTTCATCAACGGTTATACTATACTTGTGGGTGTCTTCTTTATACCTTTGTTCTGAGTGAGTTTCGGGAAATGAGCTCAGAGATGGATCAGAAAACGAGTAAGTCACAAGAGGAATAGGTGATACCCTTCGGAAAGACATACAGGCTCTCCATCAACGGTTATACTATACTTGTGGGTGTCTTCTTTATGCCTTTGTTTTGAGTGAGCTGCGGGAAATGAGCTCAGAGATGGATCAGAAAACGAGTAAGTCACAAGAGGAATAGCTGGCACCCTTCGGAAAGACATACTGGCTCTTCATCAACGGTTATACTTTACTTGTGGGTGTCTTCTTTATGCCTTTGTCCTGAGTGAACTTCGGGAAATGAGCTCAGAGATGGATCAGAAAACGAGTAAGTCACAAGAGGAATAGCTGTTACCCTTCGGAAAGACATGCAGGCTCTTCATCAACGGTTTTTCTGCCCTTGGGTGTCTTCTCCGTTGCGTTGTCCTGAGCGCGGCGCGGGAAACAGGTGTGGAGAGTGGCTTGTCATGTCCTTCGAAGTCAGATTCTTGCTGTGAAACCTTTAAGCAGTTTTCCTTGTCGTCGAAGTCGTGTTTGTCGTCAGCTTCATGTTCCGCGATGACTGATTGATGCCTGTAATCCTGGAGTCGAGGTTGAGAGATTTATGGTAGTTTCAAGACAATAGGACAGAATTTATTTAGAACATTCCTCATGATGCAACTGCCATGTGGACGCTGCTGTGAGAGGCGTGGGAGGAGGAGGAGGAGGAGGAGGAGGAGGAGGAGGAGGAGGAGGAGGTGGAGGAGGATAGTAGGACGCGGAGGAGTGAAGAGGTCAGGGTGAGGTGGATGAGGTGCTCTGTGGAATTTCTTAGACACGCCCTCCTCCTCCTCCTCCTCCTCCTCTCCTCCTCCTCCTCCTCCTCCTCCATATCCTTTTAATCCTTCTCCTTCTTATTCTCCTTCTCCGCCTTCTCCTTATTCAACTCCTCTTTATTTTCCTCCTCCTCCTCCTCTTCCTCCTCCTCCTCCTCCTCCTCCTCCTCCTCCTCCTCCTCCTCCTCCTCCTCGGCCCAGGTCACGGCTGCGGGTTACCTCCTTGCCGGTCCAGTTGGTCGGGTTATCTCGGCGTCTTTTACTTCGGGTTATGAATGTGGAGCAAAACTTTCTGTCGGTGAGGCAACGCGGCTTTACGTCATTAAGATTTACACGGCGCGCGAGTGTGTGTGTCGGGGGGCGTGGGCGTGGGTGTGGGCGTGGGTGTCGACGGCTCGGCTTATTTATTTTTTCTTTAACGGTGAATCACATCTTCGACCTTCCCGTCACAAAACTTCCCTTCCCTTCTCTCTCTTCTCTCTCTTCTTGTTCTCTCTCTCTCTCTCTCTCTCTCTCTCTCTCTCTCTCTCTCTCTCTCTCTCTCTCTCTCTCTCTCTCTCTCTCTCTCTCTCTCTCTCTCTCTCTCTCTGGTTTCCTCTCGCATGCCTTCCCTTGCTTTATACTTGACTTGCTCTCCTTTCCCTTCTCCTTCCTTTCCTTTCACTTCCTTTATCTTTTCCCTTATCGTCTTTCTTTTCCTGCCTTGACTTGCTCTCCCATCCCATCTCGTCGCTTTCCTTTACTTCTTTTCTTATCTGTTCCCTTTCGTTCTTACTCTTTTCATTCTTTTCCTTTCTCATCTCTTCCCTTCCCTTCTCTTCCTTTCTCTCCCCTTTAGGTTCTTTCTCTTCCCTTCTCTTCCCTTCCATTCACTTCTCTTTCCATCCCTTCCCTTCCTTTTGCTTCACTCCCCTTCCCTATCCTTTCCTTCCTTTCTCTTCCCTTCCATTCACTTCTCTTTCCATCCCTTCCCTTCCTTTTGCTTCACTCCCCTTCCCTATCCTTCCCTTCCCTTCTCTGCATACCCTTCCCTTCCCTTCCTTTCCCTTCCATTCCATTTCATTTTTTTCTTATCCCTTCCCCCTCATTCCACTCTTTTCTCATCCCTTCCCTTCCCCTCCATTCTCTTCTCATCCCTTCTCTTTTTTTTCCCCTTCCTCCTGTCTCATTCCTTCTCTTCGTTTATAGTTTTCTGGGTTATATATATTTTTGTCCTCGCCACTCTTCACAGCCACAAACGATACACACATATGCCATCAGTAAGTAGCAGCAAGTATCGGTCTTGTTTTTTTCATTATTGTTTTCTTTTATTTTACGCCCTTGCACTGTCTCCTCTGCTGTAAAAAAAAAAAAGTTCCCATTAATTCCTCCGTGATTCATGGTGTCTGTTATTTATCCGTCCATTCATTTATTATACCTGTCTTATCTTATATACACTGGCAGCATCAGCACCATTGTTAAGAAGCGGCGTTTTTTTGTGGGTGGCTGTGAGTGAGTGCATGACATTACTCGGAACACTGACACACACACACAGAGATAAAAGGAAGAGGAAAGATTGATGAAAGGAGGGGAAAGAGAGATGAAAGAAGGGAAGAGAAAGATGAAAGAAAGGAAAAGAAAGATGATAGAAGGGAAAAGAAAGGAACACACACACACTTACACTTAAAGCCGGTACACAACGAGAGAAAGAAAGAATAACATTGGAATTACGAACACACACACACACACACACACACACACACACACACACACACACACACACATCTGCATACGAATAACCAGATACAAAGATAAACGAACTGAGAGAGAGAGAGAGAGAGAGAGAGAGAACAAGGATTGGGACTTGATTGTGTCCGTGTCTGAAGAATGTCAAGTCAACTCCCTCTACCCTCTTCCCCCGCAGCCTCGGTTCGCATACGTCGTGTGTTCCTCGTTGCGTCTCTGCGTCCAGCGAGGGAGGAGCTCGGAGCTAAACCATGTGTGGCGTGAGAATCTCTACTCCGCGTTATGGTGAATGAAGCCGAAAAAAATATGCACGTTTCTGAATGGCCTCTTCTTTTTAGTGCAGCAATTCTTGACGATATTTTCATGTTTATTCACTGGATATTAGATTTGCAAAGCATTAGTGTAGTTAATTTGCAACTTTGGTGTGTATAAGTGTTACAAAGCACTTTTTGGTAAGCAAGATAAAGTTCATTATGTGTTTGGGTGTGTAGTGTCTGCAGCGTGAGAAATGATCTTTCCTTTCCTGCAAAGCATCAGTTAAAAAAAAAAAAAGAATGCGCTAGTGTGAATTATGCCTGTGCTTTCATGTGCCGCACTCCTGTAAATTACTGAAACAATTTTAAGATTTTTTTTATTTTTTTCGCAATGAGTGTATTATTTTGATAACATCCTGCTGGGGTGCGTGGAAAAGTATGGGATTAACTCGAGTCATTTATCAATTTGCAATTCAGATCATTATTCGTTTTTATTTTGTTGTTATTCCCCGCAAACACGAATGGTATTTGAGATTTTCTGCACAGACTGATGCGTATTCATTTCAGTTCGCTTATCGTTGTATCACACGGCCAATCAGCAACGCGCAAACACACAGCAGGAAGCGGAAGCAGCGCGCCAAGACAGCCAAGAACTTATAAGCAGAAACACGAACTGCAGTATTTCTCCGCGCCGAGTTGATATTACTCGACCAAGTGCCATAACTCACGGATAAACTTTTATAAACCGAGGCATTATTTACACCATCAGGAAAGCAGTCGGGCACACACACACACACACACACACACACACACACACACACACACACACACACACACACACACACACATTTGTCTGCATCACTCATCGTCGTCGTCGTCCGTCTTCTCCCTCGTTGTGTCCGAACCTCCACCTCTAGTAATGGCATTCAGTGATTATATAAAAAAAGAGGAAGAGGCAAACAGTCAGGAAACAAAAGAATCACAACAAGGGAAGGACTGACAGGCTGGCAGACACACGCATCCCCTTCCGCCGGGTTCCTCCTCCTTGCCGCTCTTCTTCTCCCGATAATAACGTCCCATCCTTGCCGAGACCTCCGCAAATTCTCCTCGGGCATTGGTGTGGCAGTGACGAGTGGGCCAAAACGCAACTGTTCACGTATTGCTGCAGGCATTTCCCTTCCCCCCCCCCCACCCCCCCCCACACACACAAGGAGGAACTATTGTATGTGTTATCTATGTGCTTTTTTTTTATAATGCTTAAATGTTATTCGTGACTGATTTTAATATTAGTCGCATGCATTTTTTTTTTATCATTATTTATCTTTTTCAGTTATTAATATAGAAACTCCACAATTGCCTGCCCGTTAAAAGAATGTAGTGCATTTTAACGGGATTATACTCGTAAATTATTAACTATTAAACAATTAAACTATTAAACTATTATTGTATGCGACAGTTGCGCGGCTCGATAATAATACTGTACAGGGAAACTATTTATGACCTTTTGCAATCCTAATCCTTTTTGTCTCTCTTTCGTTTGTCCCTTTCAGAAACACAAAAATAAATCGCATTCACTGGTGGCTTTACTTTATTGTTTGCTGCAGCGTCATGATTCACATTATTCATTAGCTTTCTGTATCTGATGAGCACTGGGCAGGTGGCGGGGCTGTGTTGGTAATAATAATAATGATAATAACAATGATAATAATAAATAATAATAGTTAATAATGCATTTCCACCAATAAAAAAAAAGAGAAAACTGACCTCTTCTGAACTCTCATACTTTCTCTACTGGAGCAACGTTTAACGGGCTTTTTTTTTGGTTATTTTATTTATTTTATTTTTGTTGCCCTGTCAAAAAAGATAAGAAAAAGAAAAAAGAGCAACGTTGTGAAAATGAAAACCATGGGAAACCTGATCAAATGCTGCTCAATTTAGCATCAATTATATGTGTGTGTGTGTGTGTGTGTGTGTGTGTGTGTGTGTGTGTGTGTGTGTGTGTGTGTGTGTGTGTGTGTGTGTGTTATTTAACCTTTTTACTCTTTTCCTTATATTCAACTTCACCTATTTCCTTTTAATCCACCTTTTTGCCTCTTCTCTTCCAATTCATTTTTCCCTTTTATTCCACTTCTCTTCTCCTTTCCTTCCATTCCCCTTTTACTATTTCCTTTCCATCCACTTCTTTTTACCTTCGTTCCAATTAACTCCTTTACTCTCATCTTCATTCCGCTCCTTTATCCATTTCCTTCTATTTTACTTATTTATCCATTCTCTTCCATTCCCTTCCAATCCACTTCCTTATCCATTCCCTTCCAATCCACTTCTTTATCCATTCCCTTCCAATCCACTTCTTTTCCCATTCCCTTCCAATCCACTTCCTTATCCATTCCCTTCCAATCCACTTCCTTATCCATTCCCTTCCAATCCACTTCCTTATTCATTCCCTTCCAATCCACTTCCTTATCCATTCCCTTCCAATCCACTTCCTTATCCATTCCCTTCCAATCCACTTCCTTATCCATTCCCTTCCAATCTACTTCCTTATCCATTCCCTTCCAATCCACTTTCTTATCCATTCCCTTCCAATCCACTTCTTTATCCATTCCCTTCCAATCCTCTTCCAATCCACTTTCTTATCCATTCCCTTCTAATCCACTTCTTTATCCATTCCCTTCCAATCCACTTCCTTATCCATTCCCTTCCAATCCACTTCCTTATCCATTCCCTTCCAATCCACTTCCTTATCCATTCCCTTCCAATCCACTTCTTTATCCATTCCCTTCCAATCCACTTCTTTATCCATTCCCGTCCAATCCACATCTTTATCCATTCCCATCCAATCCACTTCTTTATCCATTCCCTTCCAATCCACTTCTTAATCCATTCCCTTCCAATCCACTTCCTTATCCATTCCAAACCACTTCTTAATCCATTCCCTTCCAATCCACGTCCTTATCCATTCCCTTCCAATCCACTTCCTTATCCATTCCCTTCCAATCCACTTCCTTATCCATTCCCTTCCAATCCACATCTTTATCCATTCCCTTCCAATCCACTTCTTTATCCATTCCCTTCCAATCATCCACTTTTTACCCATTCCCTTCCAATCCACTTCTTAATCCATTCCCTTCCAATCCACTTCCTTATCCATTCCCTTCCAATCCACTTCCTTATCCATTCCCTTCCAATCCACTTCCTTATCCATTCCAAACCACTTCTTAATCCATTCCCTTCCAATCCACTTCTTTATCCATTCCCTTCCAATCATCCACTTTTTACCCATTCCCTTCCAAACCACTTCTTAATCCATTCCCTTCCAATCCACTTCCTTATCCATTCCCTTCCAATCCACTTCCTTATCCATTCCAAACCACTTCTTAATCCATTCCCTTCCAATCCACTTCTTTATCCATTCCCTTGCATTCAACTCATTTACTCTATCCCTTCCATTTCATTAGTTTACCCATTCCCGTCTAATCGGCCCAGCCCGTTCTGGCGCAGGCGAGTGTTTATAGTGGCGCCATCTTGCATTGGCTCATGCTGCCCTCCCAGAGCTCATCTTTGATCCTAGAATCTAGAGTCCGGGTTGATAGGTGGTCTTCTGGACAGCATGTGGGTAGTTTGAAGCCACTCGGCGGCGGCTCAAAAATCCCAGCTTGGTGGCACCGGGCGGGGATTGAACTCGCGTCCTCCTGAACACGGGGCCGATACTCTGACGACTCAGCCACCGCCTCCCCCTAATCCATTCCTTTACTTTTTCCCATCCATTCTAAGCTCTAACTGTTCCCTTTCCCTTCCTAACCTTTCCTCCGCTCCACTTATGTTGGCAGCCCCATTCTACTTCGCTCGTTTCCTGACATTCCCTAATATTCTTTCTCCTCCATTCCATTACCTATTCAATTTCCATCTCTGCTCTTGCCTCATCTTCACTTCTCTCCCTTTCCTTTCTTTCGCTCTTTTTCCTTTCCCTCCTTCCCTTCGCTTTCTTTAGTTTCTGTGCCTTCTCCTATCCTCCTCTCCTATGTTTTCTTTTCCCATTTCTTCATTTCACTTACCTTCACTTATTACTCTTCTTCTATACCTCCGTCCTTTTCACATCTCTCCGTCCCCCACAATCCCCTCCCCACTCTACCCCTTTCCTCTCCTACGATCCCTACATCTCTCCTCCCATTCTCCCCTACCCTACCTTCTCTTCTCTTCCCCCACCATCCCCTCTTCTCCCTTCTCCCCCTCCTTCCCCCGCCCCTCCCTTCTTCCCTATCAGCCGGTCGAGCGAGATTTGGGAATGGCGAAACGGAGGTAAGACGGACGAGTTTCTCTGATTTATCGCTCACTTTTCCTTTCGTTGTTCTTGACCGTGTCTCCACCGCAACAGCAGCTAGTGGTCGTCGAGGAGGAGGAGGAGGAGGAGGAGGTGGGAGGAAGAGCCGGAGAGCCTATGACCGAGATACAAGGCGCAATATATGTAAAAATGATCCTTGCTTATACTGGTTTTCTCTCTCTCTCTCTCTCTCTCTCTCTCTCTCTCTCTCTCTCTCTCTCTCTCTCTCTCTCTCTCTCTCTCTCTCTCTCTCTCTCTCTCTCTCTCTCTCTCTCTCTCTCTCTCTCTCTCTCTCTCTCGCTGATGACGTGATGTTTTAATATATATAACAGCACTTTTCAAGACTTACAATCTCTTAAGACACTTTTGAGATTAATTCCTTTCTTCCATCACGCGCTCTCTTTTACGTATTGCAGGAGCGCGTAGAACGTAGAGGCCAGGCGCGGTGAACTTAACCCGCCTCCTTCTACCGTAATAAAACAAAAAAGACAGAAGGAAAAACTAAATTAAGGGTTTTATTGATCGCTCCATAAAGTTCGGATATAAAGGAACAGAAAGGCAATCACCGGAGGACTAAGAGGCTGCTGATTCTAATTCCTTTTTGTTCGATGGTGAGACATGAAACACGTAAGAGTCCACTGTCATCATAATAATCAGTCATTTTTCTTCTACTGCACGACGAAGGCCTCTAAAGTCTTCCACCTCTCAGTCTCAGTTAGTGTCCGCCACCTTCCTCCGGCAAACGCTTTTTAACGTCTCCTTTACATCTGGTTCTGTCTAGGCCTGGAATTCCACACTTTCTGGGTTAATGTACTCTTCCTTTTATTGTCTGTCCGTCATCTGTTAGGCGATTGCTATAACCTTCTGAATTTCTTGGGAGTTTTGTTTTTCTTTGTACTTTCACCACTACGTCTGGATACGGAGACATCAGCAACCAGTCAATTCTTTAGGTCTATTGGAGGTTGCTGATCCCCCACCTTCCCGTTTCTTCCTTGCGCAACAAAATCCATTAGTGACCGTTGGGGATACTTAACATGCTGAGCGAGGGCCTTATTGGAGAGAGAGAGAGAGAGAGAGAGAGAGAGGCAAACTGAATACTGAATCATACTTAATGGATTTACGGAGAATATTGACGATGCGCGACTGAGTGTGTTTTATTTGAGGCTTTCGAGACATCAAGACATTGTGGGAAAGGCCAATATTTGTTGTACAGTTATTGTTGTTCGGGGAATATAATGTATGCCTCTTGGATAATGGGGGGGGGTCATCTCTCTCTCTCTCTCTCTCTCTCTGTCTCTCTCTCTCTCTCTCTCTCTCTCTCTCTCTCTCTCTCTCTCTCTCTCTCTCTCTCTCTCTCTCTCTCTCTCTCGATTCTTTTATTAATTCCTAGAGTGAGGCAGACAGTTATTGTCGAGAGGAAGGGAACATGTGTAAGTGTGAGAGAGAGAGAGAGCAGCTAATGAGAGGTATAGTGCATGTGCTTTTTGTCTCCACGTCACAAAGCTGGTCTTCGTAATATCCTGGTGGGGGCGTGAGAGGCGATGATTATCCCTTTGTTTGTGTGTAGAGGGATGTTACGAGCGTCCGATGAAGAGTATTTCGCGTCCCGTATCACATGTTTTTCTTATTACCCCTTTGAGCTCTTCCTCTCATTATCCAGCTTTCAAGTACCTAAAATTCTAAGAAAAAGAGTATCGTTAATTAAAGCTGAAATGGTATCCACGTATATATAGTTATAATTTCCCTAATTTTGTTGGATATCATCATTAGGCATTACTGGTTGACTGTAGAACAAAGGCCTTTTTTTCAACTTATCCGGCTTTGTGTAGTCTCTTTTTTTTTTCGTCTAATCTTAGTGTACTCCATTATGGGTTTAAAATTGCTCTATTTCCATCTCTCGACATGGTTTTGCCCGCCGTGACCTTTACAGTTTCTCTTTTACCACTCCGTCACTTTCGTTTTACATCTGTTATCAGTTCTAAGTATGTGATGTCCTGTCTAAGTCTATTTCTTGTTCCCAATCTTCATTAGAATATAGTCCACCTTTCTCTGTTCCTCAGTCATTTGTTCTCCTTTTATGTGATGTTATTTCCATTAGTTCTATGTATGTGATGTCCTGTCTAAGTCTATTTCTTGTTCCCAGTCTTCATTAGTGTATAGTCCACCTTTCTCTGTTCCTTAATCATTTGTTCTCCTTTTATGTGATGTTATTTCCATCAGTTCTAAGTATGTGATGTTCTGTCTAAGTCCATTTCTTGTTCCCAATCTTCATTATAATATAGTCCACCTTTCTCTGTTCCTCAATCATTTGTTCTCCTTTTATGTGATGTTATTCCCATCAGTTTTCTCTCCATTTCCCTGTGAAGTTTTCTAAGCTTTCTCACGAGATAATCTGGAAGGCGCCAAGTTTCTGAATCATATGTTAGCACTGACAGGGTGCAGTGATTGTACATCTTTTTATTCACGGCGAGTGGCCTGTAATAAAAGCAAATTCATGAATGAGTAGCTTTTCTTTTATTATATTTGCATTTACCAAGAAGTTCGTGGCCTCGTTTATTTATCTTGTATGTATTTTCTCTACTTTAATATACCAGTAAAAGATTTATCCGTTGTCACTCCCTTAAAAAAAAAAAAATGTGTTGAACTAAAGGTTAAAGGGTGAACACACACACACACACACACACACACACACACACACACACACACACACACACACACACACACACACACACACACACACACACACACACACACACACACACACACAGGTAGTTTTCTCTCAGCATATCCACTTGACCTGACCTTACAGTTATCAGTCAATCCAGAGACTTGTTTTGCCTGTGCCCAGCCTTGCACCCACCCACCCCCTACCCCACCCCCACGCACCTTCCCTCGGCCCGGCGTCCTTCAGGGCTGCATAGCTGTCCCCTGGTGTTGTCTGTCCGCCTGACCACCCGCCTGCCCACTGGCCTTGACGCTGCAATGACCCGCTAACTTTATATGCCATTGTTGCTCACTTTCCTCGCGCTTAAGTCGAAGATGCTACAGTTAATTGCTTCATTCACACATGTGGTTTAGTTGTCTTTTTTTATCAGGTTTTATTGTATGTGTTTTTTTATTTTAGTTTTTTTTTTAGTATTTTTTATGTGATTTATGTCTCTTTGTCTGTCTGTTTTTCTGTCTGTCTGTTTGGAAGGATGGATGAGTGGATGGATGGATGGATTGATGGATGGATGACTTGTACTCTGTTTCTGGATCTGCCCATCTGTCTTTTTTTTTTTTTTTGCCTCATTAGGCTTTTTTTAATCACCACAGATTCAAAACAACACATATAGTCTTTCACCTTCATTGGTACCGTGTGTGTGTGTGTGTGTGTGTGTGTGTGCGCGTAGTGTATAAATTTCATCTCTGATAGAAACTAAATCAACACATATATATGACCGGAAAACTGAGAATCAATTTACTTCAATAATTTATTCATAAGCACACAGAGACACATGCATACATATCACTTTCACGTCGTTTCTGTTCATCCAATATTTATTCCACTTATTGGACAACATTTATTCATTGCTTCATTCAACCCTCCACCTGCTAATTTTTTTTTCATTGTCATCAGCGTCGACCATCAGTAACCACTTCGATGTTATTAAGGTCACAACGGCAATTTAAAACGTTTCGTGCATGACAAAGAAATGCTGAATAGACCTCCTCTTTGTTTTTTGGTCCTCAGAAGCCATTAACGTCTTCATGCCTGTGTTGTGTGTCTGTCTTTTTCCGTCTCTTTGTCTGGTCATTATTCTGTCTCTTTCTTTCTTTGTAGCTGCGTTAGTCTGTCTTTATTTGCTTGTCTGGGTTTCTGTTTATGTGTGTCGTGCATGGGTGGTTATCTGCATGGCGTTTGATTGTATATATGTTTGTCTGTCTTTTTCTGTCTGTCTGTGTCTGGCAGTATCCATCTTTGCCCACCTTCATGTCTGTCTCTCTTTGCTTCTGCTGTCTTGCCTGGTTGTCTGCTTCTCTGTCTGGTGTTTTATTTATCCGTCTGATTGTGTGTCCTTGCGTCTGTCTGTCTATGTCTCTGTCTCTCTTTCTTTCCTTTCTCTCACTTTCCCTTTTTGCTCATTATCTCTTCTCCTGTGTCCTCTCTTTTTTTGCTCATTATCTATCTATCTATCTTTTTTTCTATATCTATTTTTCTATTTCTACGGCGGCCAGCATCACCAAGTCTACCGGTTGCTCGTACTTTCACTCTCATTCAGCGTCACATTAAATCAATCAGCAACCTCCGGCCACCTCAATACTGGGTCTTCCCGTTTTCCTACCCATTCCCCGCAGCCACATTTCCTTCCCCGTCTCTTTTATGTTCCCTTCACCTTCCCCGGGGCCATACCTCTCTTCTACGTCCCCTTCTCTTTTCCCATTACTCTCTTCTACATTCGCTTTTCCTTTCCGATCTTCTCCATGTTCCCTTTCCCGTCTCTTTCTATGTTCCCTTCACCTTTCCCCCGGCCATCCCTCTCTTCTACACCCTCTTCTTTTCCCATTCCTCTCTTCTACATCCCCTTCTTCTCTTTTCCCACCGTCTCCACGCTCCCTTTCCCGTTTCTCTTATGTTCCCTTCACCTTTCCCCGGGCCATCCCTCTCTTCTACGTCCCCTTTTCTTTTCCCATTACTCTCTTCTACATTCGTTTCTCCTTTCCCATCTCTCTTTCCTATAATCTCTTTTCCTTTCCCATCTCTCTCGTACATTTCCTCTTCCATTCCCAACTTCTCCACGTTCTCTTTCCCGTCTCTATGTTCCCTTCACCTCTCTTCTACATTCCCTTCTCTCCTATTACTCTCTACTATATAACCTCCCTTCCCATCTTCACGTTCCCCTTCTCTTTTTCTCTCTATTCCAGGGTTCTCTTCCTTTTCCCATCTTCTGTAATCCCTCATTTCCCCATTGCTTTCTTCTACATCCTCGTCTCCTTTCCCATCTTCTTCACGCTCCCTTTCCCTTCTTGGTTATCTATTCCAGGTGGTTTGTCTTCCCTTTCCTATCTTCCCCATCCTCATCATGCACTCAGTCTCGCATTTCCAGTTCCCTTCTCTCGGTAGTCCTCTCGCTTCACTTCCGTTTACCTGTTAACCCTCAATTTACGTTTCGCTTGCTCTCTCTCTCTCTGTGTGTGTGTGTGTGTGTTTATCTTCTCCTCGCTTGGTTAACCCTTCCTCATATCTCCTCCCCCTTTCAGTCTGTTCTAATTCTTCCTTCCATTTCCTTTCTCTTTGCATTCACTTTTCGCCCACTTTTCTTCCTCTCATTCTTTCTCCTCCCATTTTTTGATCTCCCTCTTTTTGGTTTACTTTTATTTTTCTTCTGTTCCTCTTGGTAATGGATTTCTCTCTCTCTCTCTCTCTCTCTCTCTCTCTCTCTCTCTCTCTCTCTCTCTCTCTCTCTCTCTCTCTCTCTCTCTCTCTCTCTCTCTCTCTCTCTCTCTCTCTCTCTCTCTCTCTCTCTCTCTCTCTCTCTCTCTCTCTCCATTTCTTCTTTTTACACCAACTTTTTTTTTTCCGCTTTTTCTTTTCCTTTATCCCTTCTCCATATGTTCTTTTCTACTTCCCTGTTATCAATCCCCATCTGTTCCTTTCCCCTTCATCTCTTTCCCTCCTTTTTCTGTCTGTTCCTTCTTCCCCCCTCGCATCTTCCCTCACCATCTGTACTGCCTCTTATCCGTTATTTTTTCCTCCCTTTTCCCTCTTCAATATTGCAGCTTCCTCTCGTCTGCCTCATCTCTCCCTCGTGTTTCAAGGTTATCTCTCTCCTTTGCTTCCCTCATTATTCCTTCTTCATTCATTCCCCTTCGTATCCTCCTTCACCCTGCATTATCTTCTATTTTTCTCCCCTCTTCATCTGTTCTCACCACTGCACTCTCGCCATTCCTTCTCCCCCAGCTCTTCCTCCTGTCCCTTCTCTCCTCTCCCTCTCTCTCTCTCTCCCTCTCTTCTGACCGTCTGTTATCACGCCCTTTCCCATTTGTCTTTACCTTGCATTACGTTCCCCTTCTCCCATCCACTTCATCTTTCTTCCCCATAATTATGTTCTTGCCCTCTTCTCCGTTTTTATCATCTCAACCATCTCATCATTTCCCGTCACCCCTTCCTTTCTCTCCTTTCTTGCTTTCACAAACACTTCTCCCTTCCCTTCCCTTCCTTTCCCCCTTTGTCTATGCTCCTTCCTTCCCCTCTTCTTCCATTCCTCTTTTTCCCCTCTCCTTCCATTCCTCACCCTCCCCTTCGCATTCATTATTCTCCCATCCTCTTTCCTTCCTTCTATGTGTCTGTTCATCTCCTCCCTTCCGATTCCCTCCTGCATTTCCTTTCTCCATAATTTCTTCTCCCCTCTCGTGCCTCTCTTTAATGTCTGTTCTCGTCTCCTCCAATCCCCTCCCTTCCACTCCCTCCCCATTCATTATTCTCCCTTCCCCTTCTCGTCATTCTTCCTCTACTCTCGCCTCCCCTCTCCCCTCTTCGGCCTTCCACTCCCCTTCCCTTCCCTTTCCCTTCTCCCCTCCCCTCCCCTTCCCTTCCCTTCCCTTCCCTTCCCTTCCCTCCCCTTTCCATTCTCCCCTTCCCTTCCCTTCCCTCCCCTTTCCATTCTCCCCTCCCCTTCCCTTACCTTCCCTTTCCTTTCTCCCATCCCCTTCCGTTCCCCCCCCCCCCTCGCCTTCCCCCGTATATTATTCTCCATCGTGTTTGTTTATTCGTTTGTTTGTTTCTGGAACGACAAGAATTACGTGTCCCAGCGAGGGGTCTGTGATTACGGCCGGCATGAAAATCTTTTGTTTTTTTCATTCTTTTATTTTTTTTACCTGCAGCCTCGCAAATCAAGCTTAATTATTGGCAGGTATCATTTTTTTGCTGTTGTTTTTGTTTGCTTCGCGTCCGGTGGTATTCATTACTCATTGTTGTTGTTTTCTTGTTTTTATTGTCTTTATTGCCATCACCATCATTATTTTTTCCCCTTCTCACTTATCTTCATCATCAATACAATCAGTAGTATATCATCATCTTTACCTCCACTATCATCATCATCATCATGATTATCCATCATTATTATTTTCCACACCTTCAGTAGCAACACCGTCTTCGCCGTCGTTAATACCATCATCATCATCATCACCATCACCATCACCATCACCATCATCAACATTCATTACCTCCGCTAGGTGCCCCTGGTGACCGCCTCGGCCGGTCGTCACAGGCGCTGAGGAGGCTGGCAGCGATATGCGATAGACTGTGCTTTCGGCGAGACCTTCAGATGCTTTTTTCCAAGTCGTGATCACTTGTCTCACGCTGGGAGCTGCCCCACACGCGATGCCTGCTTCACCGCTTAGATGTATGGCCAACGAATCATTCCTGCATTTTTTCACAGTAAATTGAAAGAGATCAAGGGCTTAAATTAGAAAACAATAATGAAAAGAAAGCCCGCAAATCACTGTTGCTATATAAAAGAGTTAAGAGGAGTGTAATGTCAGCAATGGAAATCTCAAGTCAAATAGTACTTCTTAGTCCGGGCAAACAGGGATGCTAAGAATATCTCAAATCTCAATCGCAAATCTCAAATATCGCAAATCACTGCTCCTGTATAAAAGAGTGAAGAGGAATGTGATGTCAGCAATGGAAATAAAAAATCAAATAATGCTATCTAGTCTGGGCATACAAGGGAGCTAAGAATATCTCAGTTTTTGAAATACAAATACTGAAATACGCGATGGAACATGGACTATTCATGCACTGAAGCAGGAAGTTAAACTGGAACAGATAGACTGGGCGCTGAAGCAACACAAAATTTATATGTTGGAGGGATGAATCAAACCATTACGACGGGAAGCAATAATTCCCTTTTTCTTCTGACAGAGTGCACGGACAATATGGGACGTGATTGAATCGGTTTTATTTTGACTTAAAGGACTTCATGAGTATTATCCGTATGAAAACCTTTAGCCAGTAACAGATTGCTTTGTTTGTTACGCACCGACATGTATTACAACCCATGGGGAGATAAAAAAAGATCCCCTTAACCAAATGTTGCAAAAGAGAATCACAGTACATATACCAACAAGTGATATGAAAATTGTGAAAGTTGGCAGTAATAATCCTCCTCCTCCTCCTCCGCCTCCTCCTCCTCATCATCATCAGTACCATCATCAACCTAATTTCCATCATCATTATCTTCCTCATCTTAAATATCATCATCACAGCATCCTCATCTCGTCGTCTCATAGCGCAGCATCTTGAGTGGCAGAACAAGTAACCAGGTAACAGCATCATGAGAGAGAGAGAGAAACACACATTATTCATCACACCACTCACCTTTCCATTTCAAACTCATAAATATTGAGGTACCAGAAATGCAGGAGGGGAGGGGAGGAGGGAGAGAGAGAGGGAGAGAGAGAAGGAAGGTGAAATGGATATGGTCGTTTCAGTGGCATTCAAGTGGAGGTAGGGATGGGGACGGGGAAGGGAGGGAGAGAAGAGTAGTGGCAGGTGGAGGAGGGTGAGGGTGGAGTAGAGAGGGAGTACGGGTAGAGAGGAGGGAGTAAACAGGGACGGTAAAGTAGGGGAGAGTAGGTGAAGTTGGGAATAAGAGAAAAGTTCATTATCTACTCATAAATAGAAGAGTAGCAAAAGTAAGGAAAAGAAAGAAAAGAAAGGAGGAGGAAAGGAAGGAAAGGGAAAGGAAAGGAAAGGAATGTAAAGAAAAAAAAGAAAGAAAAGGAAGGAATGGGAAAGAAAAGGAAAGGAATGGAAAGAAAGGAAAGGAATTGAAAAGGAAGGAGGAGGACAGGAAGGAAAGGGAAGGAAAATAAAAGGAAAGGAATGGAAAGGAAAAGAATGGAAGGGAAGGGAAAGGAATGGCATGGAAAGGAATGGCATTTGAATAAGAAAAATAAAAAAAGTTCACTTATTCTCTTTTATAAACTCCTGATATCAAGGTAACAAACAATCTAACAACAGTACTACCAATCTGAAAGTACTGAACCGGTCTCTCAGTATCCCCTCTTTCGCACCTTAACTCTTCCTCCACGTTTTTATGACTTTACGAGAAGTTCCAACTATACGTGCTGACTTTTCTCTCTTCTTTTTCCCATATCCCGAAGCGTCAAGACGGTATTGGCTTTTTCTTGTTTTTGAGCACGGAGAGGCGGTTGTGTAAGGTACGCGCGTGCTGCCTCTATTCTTTTTTCTTCCGTATTCCGAACAGTCACGACTCCATTCGCTGGTTGCTTCTTGTTTTTGAGTACGAAGAGTGTGTTATGTAAAGCTCCTATGCTGGTGTGAATCGCTATTTTCAGACGCTTCCGCCACACACAGCAACTATTTCCTGAGGCTGAAAAGGAGGTCAATTGGGTTCTGATGAGTGTCTTCTTAGGTTCATGGTACAGAAGAAGGATCAAACTACCACCAGGGTCGTAGAGGTACCCGTGGAAATACCCAAAACTTGAGCTTGATGCCGAAATGTTGAAGAAAATGACCCTTAGCCTTTGTTACGGCACTGCACTTGATGCGTTTTCCTGCCGTGGTCTAGGTTCTGTTTTATTTCGATATTTTTCTTACAGTTTAGTTATCCGTGGAAATACCAAAACTTGAGCTTGATGCGGAAATGTTTAAGAATATGACCCTTAGCCTTTGTTACGGCACTGCCCTTGATGCGTTTTCCTGCCGTGGTCTCCGTTCTGTTTTATTTCGATATTTTTCTTACAGTTTAGTTTCCGTTTTTTTTAGTCTTACCGTTTTTATTTTTTGGACTGTAAAGATCATATACGCTGGTGGCTTTCTCGCTTGGGGGGTCAGGAGAGGAGCTTTGTTTTGAGTTGTTTTTTTTTCCTTTGCGGTCTCGTTTTATTTTATTAAAGCGTCCGCGTGAGAGTATCCACTTATGTTATTGCGGGGAGGAAATTTTGTGGTGGGATTATTTTGCTGCAGTGCCCGCGGGAGCCATGTTATTACTGGCGTCACCACCACCACCACCAACACCACCAACAACAACAACAAAACAACGACCATTATTTACTTTTCCTTGTCTTCTATTGCTATTCCTTTTTTCTGTTCTAGTTCTTGGTTTACTTTCTCTTCTTCTTCTTCTTCTTCTTTTTCTTCTTCTTCTCCTTCTCTTTCTCCTTCTTCTTCTTCTTCTTCTTCTTCTTCTTCTTCTTCTTCTTCTTCTTCTTCTTCTTCTTTTTCTTCGTCTTCGTCATCTTCTGCTTCTTCTTTAAAATATTGTTGATAGTGTTTCATTTAATATTGTTGTAGCTCTTATTATTATTATTATTATTATTATTATTATTATTATTATTATTATTATTATTATTATTATTATTATTATTATTATTATTATTATTATTATTATTATTATTATTATTATTATTATTATTATTATTATTATTATTATTATTATTATTATTATTCCTGTCGTCAGCGGTACCGTCTTCGTCATTATTGTTCACGGATGAGGGCGTTGCCTCCGCCTCGCGCCAGAAGTGGCGGGGATATTGGAGGTTCGGGACTCTGAATTTCGCGTCATATTGAACTCCTGAGTACGACGCTTTAATAACCTTAACATCCACAGTGCGGCACTTGCACCATTAGCGTTATTAAATTCATATCTCCTTTTTCCTGCTCCTCCTCCTTCCCCTCCCGATCTTTCCTTGTTTCCTTCTTCTTCTCTGCCCACTCACCCCGCTCCTCCTCTTCCTCCTCCATCTTCTCCTCCTCCTCCTCCGCTCACTCAAAGATATTTCAACTCCACACTCATTCAGGAGCAGGAAATAACGCTCTACCACTTCAAGAGAGACGTTGCGGACTTGCGGTACAGTTGTCGGTAGTTTTTTTCTCCGTTTCTCCGTGGGAACACACATTTAACGGAGGTGGTGAGGGCAAAAACGTCGAACGCCTTAATGGATTGGATTGACCGCTCTCTCGTTGCGACAGAAGTGAATTGAACGAGGTCGTGTGTACGATGAAAGATTTTTTTTTTTTAGCTTGTTCTCTGCAGGTCATTGGAAAGCCTCACCAACAGAATAGATCATTAAAGCAGGTAGCATCTATAAATCAATATAATTTATCTTGCCTGCCCTTCCTAGTTTCCATGTTTCTTCCTATTTTATTCCTTGCTTCGGTTTTTGTTTTGTTTATTTCCTCCTCCTCCTACTTGTTTTCCTCTGTCTCCTCCTTCACCTCCTCCTCTTTCTCCTCCTTCTCCTTCTCCTCCTTCACCTCCTCCTCTTTCTCCTTCTCCTCCTCCTCCTCCTCCTACTTGTTTTCCTCTGTCTCCTCCCTCCTCCTTCACCTCCTCCTCTTTCTCCTCCTTCTCCTTCTCCTCCTTCACCTCCTCCTCTTTCTCCTTCTCCTCCTCCTCCTCCTCCTACTTGTTTTCCTCTGTCTCCTCTCTCCTCCTTCACCTCCTCCTCCTCCTCCTCCTACTTGTTTTCCTCTGTCTCCTCCCTCCTCCTTCACCTCCTCCTCTTTCTCCTCCTTCTCCTTCTCCTCCTTCACCTCCTCCTCTTTCTCCTTCTCCTCCTCCTCCTCCTCCTCCTACTTGTTTTCCTCTGTCTCCTCCCTCCTCCTGCACCTCCTCCTGCACCTCCTCCTTCTCCTTCTCTTTCACCTCCTCCTCTTTCTCCTTCTCCTCCTCCTCCTCCTCCTACTTGTTTTCCTCTGTCTCCTCTCTCCTCCTTCACCTCCTCCCCTTTCTCCTCTTCCTCCTCCTCCTCCTCCATCTCCTCCTCCTCCATTATCATCATCATCATCATAAATTTCGTCCTCATCATCGTGCTCATGGACCCTGCAATTCCCCCTCCTAATCCTGATCCACGGAGGCAATAGATGAAATGAGAATTCGCAGTAGAAAATATAAACGAAATCCCATCGCGTCCCGGAGCGAGGGAAAAGAAAATTACCGCTATTATTAAACGCTTCTGCCCCCCTACCAAAAAAAAAAAAAATTAAGAAAAATGAGAAACCGGATTCATTGAGGTGGAAAAGAGAGATATACGATGAGGGGAATGGGAGGATATAATGGAAAGACAGCGGGACGGATGGAAGGGAAAAAGGAGTGGGAAGAAAAAAAAGAACAATAACACTATACAGGGATGTGACGTGTACAGAACGGGTCGGGAAAACACGGACGTCTGTTTCACGGCGCGGGGAGTAAACAAAAATATGAAACAGGGAGAAAAGTTTGAAAATAGAAAGAAATGTCGAGTTGGAGAGGCGAGAAAACATGTCAACACACACACACACACACACACACACACACACACACACACACCTAATAAATATATCATGATGAAAAATGGGATGGTGTTTTTAATGAGTTTGTCCAGCATTATTCTGGATCCAGGGCATGGCGACCCCAGGCAGGACGATCTCTTGTATCCTGTGCCACGTGTGTCCTGTGGGGAGGAGGAGGAGGAGGAGGAGGAGGTGGTGATTGGTCAAGTCTGGTCACCCCTTCCTCCTCACTTCTCAATCTGCCGCATCCCTTCCCTTCCCAGCCTAATGGAAAACACACAGAGCTTTAATAATGAGAGAGAGAGAGAGAGAGAGAGAGAGAGAGAGAGAGAGAGAGAGAGAGAGAGAGAGAGAGAGAGAATGATTTATTACTTGGATATCAATAGGCAAAAAACTGGTTTGTTAATAGGGAAGAGGATGAATTGAACCAATTGTCCGGTCACGTAGGCAGTGCAAATACAATTAAAATTCTAAATGTAGGCTGATTTGATTTACGGACGGGCGAGTCACACGGAGAGTAACTCGTTCTGAGGACCTTCCTTATGTAGGGTGACTGGCCTCCTCTGACCTCCTTAAACGAGTGTGTGTCAATTGGCTGTCTACATAATCACTATCAATTAGCTGTCTGCATAAATTATTAGGAAAGAGAAAGGGACGTGAAAGGGACAGGTGAAAGCAGACTGACACACACACACACACTCTCTCTCTCTCTCTCTCTCTCTCTCTCTCTCTCTCTCTCTCTCTCTCTCTCTCTCTCTCTCTCTCTCTCTCTCTCTCTCTCTCTCTCTCTCTCTCTCTCTCTCTCTCTCTCTCTCTCTCTCTCTCTCTCTCTCTCTCAGCATTTGGTAAGCATCGAGACTAAGCCGAATATTCATCAGAACATTCAGCAAATTCCAAAGTGAACATTGTCTTGTAGAAGGAAGCAGATAGACCACCAGATAGAGGAATAGGGAAGGTGATTATCTCTCTCTCTCTCTCTCTCTCTCTCTCTCTCTCTCTCTCTCTCTCTCTCTCTCTCTCTCTCTCTCTCTCTCTCTCTCTCTCTCTCTCTCTCTCTCTCTCTCTCACACACACACACACACACACACACACACACACACACTCCCAACACACACTCGTACACGTACACACACAGCTGTCAGGTACTGAACAGATATTGCACTAACGAACACGTAGAGGTTTGTTTGGAGACAATACCGACACACACACACACACACACACACACACACACACACACACACACAAACCATAAGATACATATAGTGAGATAAACAGACAAACAAATATACCAAATAGACAGACAGATAGGTAAACCGGTAAAGAGACAGACAGATTAACAATGGACGCTGGTTGTAACATGAACACATAAACCTAGTTCCATACACATACAGAGTGGCGCATGACGGAGAGACAGTCAGACGTAAACGGGGAAGAGAGCGGAAGAAAAAAAAGCCAGAAGTACAAAACATAAACAGGCATACTTGGTGAGAGCCAGGTGAAGGGACAGGTTAGGTAGCCGAGCACGGAGGTAGACAGGCAGACATAAACGGGGAAGAGAGCGGAAGAAAAAAAAAAGCCAGAACAATACATGAACAGGCATACTTGGTGACAGCCAGGTGAAGGGACAGGTTAGGTAGCCGAGCACGGAGGTGGACAGGCAGACATACACTCAGAGTCCCAGGGTTGCCAGAGTATCGTATCCACCATTGTATTTACCGTTTCTAGACACTTAACTATAGCAAAAAGACACTAATAAGTAAACATTTCAACGGTAACTATAAATAAATGTAGTTGTTGGAGTGGAGCAGACAGTTTTGGGGTTGGAAATCGGAAAACATAAGAGGCTAAGTACGATAATCTGGTAACGCAGACTCAGACACACCCACAGAGCAACAGAGAAGCAAACAGGTAGACAAGATATGCAAGAAAACAGACAATCTAGCATGCAGGCAAACACACAGACATACAGACAATCCTAGCTACGAATAGACACTTCTGCATACAAATAGTTACCAAGTGGCATATAAAGTTCATGGCTGACCCAGACAAGCAGATAGCCAGGCAGACATTCAGGCAGCAGCAGGCAGGGTGCAGCACCTGACCCAGACGTCTCAGGTCCTGCCGTGATGCGAGCCACGTGTGAGCTTTTTATTTTCAAGGTTTCAACACAAACCTGATTAGCCGTTGACACTTATTGCAAATTATTGGTAACTCAAGAATGCAGCGCGAACTTTGACCTAAATAGAGAGAGAGACGCAGCATGCACTTCTTTTTGTCTTGGTACCCTACTTTATGCTTTCCCTGTGAATCGGTGTGCGTGCGAGTGAGTGACGGCGGGACACACCTGGTTATTACCTGTCTAGCTTCCCAGACGAACCAAAAAACACACACACACACACACACACACACACACACACACACACACACAAACACACACACACACACACACACACACACACACACACACACACACACACACACACACACACACACACACACACACACACACACACACACACACACACACACACACACACACACACACACACACACACACACACACACATTGTAACTTTTTCTTTTTCCTCTTCTCCTCCTTCCTTTGTTCTAATCGCTCCTCAGGGCCTCTTTCCTCCTTCCTCTTGCTTCCCTTCCACAGCGGCGTCCTCTCCACGGCTGTCCGCGCCGAACTCAGAGGCCGCGGGTAGGAACGGGAAAAGCCCCAGCAGGGGTTGGGTTAATGGGCGGACGCGTCTGGAGCACCCCAAAGCCCTTTCACTACTGTCCCCTCCCCTTGCCCCGCCCCGCCCCGCCCCGCTCGCCCCGCCCCTGGAGAATAACACTCTTGCCTCTCACTCTTTTTCCACTGTTGCCAGCTCTTCACACACTAATTGTCCATTCCAGCGGATAATAGATTTTTCATCGCCAGAGGTCGCCACGTGTCGCTTTTTTTTTTTTTTGTAATGGGTGACCTTGCCCTGGGTCCAGTCTTGATATGAGAGTTATTTTGAGTGGTAGTGTGGGGGGTGGGGGGGTGCTGAGCAATGGGAAAGTTAAAGGGTTGTGGGGGGTCTCTAATGGGGTTGCGGACAGGGAGGGGGCTTGTGACTGTTGGGGTTCGGTATTGGGGCAAATGGGGATGGGTTTGAGTTGTAGGGGTAAGGGGTATCATGGGTTGACATAATGGGGGTAAAGCTGGAGGGTGATATGCTAACGGAAGGGGGGGGGGGTTCTCTGCTTGGGGGTGGCGAGTTAGGGTGATGGGGGTCTCATAGGGGGATGTGTTACTGTTGAATGTTAGGGTGATATTAGAGGGGTGATATGCGTGTGCTTTAGGGGGTTAAAGGGTCACAGGGGAGGGGAGGACGGGGTTGGGTGTAATGAAGGTAGGGTTAAAATGGTATTGCGGTGGTGGGGAAGATAATCGACGCTAGAAGGGGAATGAGAGTGCAACAGAGAGTGGAGGGGTTCAGGGTTAGAGGGTAGGGTAGCGAAGGGGGCTGTCAGAATGCTGTAGAGGGACTGGAGGGTTTGGAAAGGCAATGGATGAGTAGGGGGAAAGCGGTAGGCCTCTCAGAATAGGACTGGGGGTGGGGTAGGTGGCAGAGGAAGGGGTGATAGCAGTGGTAGGGGGAGGTGCTGGAATCGAGAGTTAGGGGACAGGGGCAGGGCAGGGGTTGGGAGAGCTGGGGGATCTGGGAGGGCTGGGGGAGGGGGCTGGGGGTAGGTAGAAGAAGCAGGGGTGGACAGGGGAGGGAAGGTGTTGGAATCGAGAGTTCGGGGGTCGGGGCAGGGAGGTGGGGGCAGGGGGTTGGGAGAGCTGAGGGAGAGGGGCTGGGGCGGGGGGGGGAGTGGCAGCGGCACGGGTGAACTTGACACTACCCCTGTGGTGCCACGGGTCGGGCGAGGGCGACGAGGCGGTAAGTATATAAGAGTGAAAGTGAGTCAGGTCGCATTCAGTTCCTCTCTGCCCTCCTCGTCTCCGTCATGAGGATGCAGGTACTGTCTCTTGTGTGGACCTCGTGTGTGTGTGGCGGTGGTGGTGGTGTGGTGGTAGTGTGGTGGTTGGAAAATGTTTTGCTCTCCTCTCGTCTCATCCAGAGTGTAAATTCATCGGTTCCAATCCTCCCGGCGTCCCTTTTTTTTTCCTTTATGGACGCACTGGAAATATTGACCCTAGGAACTGATTTGTATGGTGTTTGAACGGGCCGGACGCACTTAGCTGACTGGATCTTGCTTCTCGTCTCTCCGTCCGTCTGTTCGTCTGTCTATCTGCCTGTCTCTTTCTTTCTCCGTTTGCCTCTATGTCCTTAATGTCCTTATCCATCTCGTCTCAATGTACATCCTTCTTTTTACTCCTCCACTCTCTGTTTCTATCTCCCGCATTATGTTCATATATTTACCGTGGTTGCTTTGTTTCCTCCTCTCTAGCTATCTCAGGTTTTGTCCTTTTCATTTTATCCTCTTTAGCAGTTTACCTTTGTGTCTTGTTCCTATATTCACTTTCTCTTATCCACCTGTTTGTCGTCCTGTCTTACTCCTGTGTTCTCTGTTTCTCGATTCTAGTCCTGTGTTCTCTATTTCTCGCTTCCCTTGTGTTTGTAGCGTGTCAATGTAGTGTTTCTTCGTGTCTAGATGTCTGTGTTTTACGTTAGCCAGTACTGCAGCGGTTGTCGGTCTGTCTGTCTGTTACTTCGAGTGTGTTTGAGGTCGTTTCTTTCGTCGCGTTTTTCTGCTTGTCATTCGCACATCAGTTTGTGTTTTATCTTAATGTGTCTGCTTCTGTCGTTCTGTTAGTTCTTTTCTACCTTCCTGTCTTTCTGTCATTCGTGCGTCAGTGTGTTTTATCGTAGAGAGCTTGCTTATGTTGATCTGTTTATGACATCTACCTGGTTTGCCTGTGTTCTTTTCTCTCTGCCTGTTAGCTTTTTTTTTTTCTACAACAAAGGAGACAGCTCAAGGGCACCCAAAAAAGGAAACAATAATAAAAAAAAGCCTGCTACTCGCTGCTCCTAAAAAAAAAAAAGAATCAAAAGAGGTGGCCGAAAGAGAGGTCAATTTCGGGAGGAGAGGTGTCCAGATACCTAGTTTGTCCGTATTTCTTGTGTGGGTTATCCTGCCCCTTGATCCTGTCCGCCTCCGAAATGTTCCCCGGCTTTGGTACGGTACAGATCAAGAGGCGCCTCGTGTTGCGTGTGTTGTATAAGCTTCCTCTTAATAAGTCGGGGCAGGAATTTCATAACATCTTCCTCATACTTGCGAGATTTTGAGCAACTACGGCCTATACAGACTCTCCCCCGCCTCTCCGCTTCTCTCTCTCTCTCTCTCTCTCTCTCTCTCTCTCTCTCTCTCTCTCTCTCTCTCTCTCTCTCTCTCTCTCTCTCTCTCTCTCTCTCTCTCTCTCTCTCTCTCTCTCTCTCTCTCTCTCTCTCTCTCTCTCTCTCTCTCTCTCTCTCTCTCTCTCTCTCTCTCTCTCTCTCTCCCCTTCTTGCTTATAAAGTGAATGGGTTTATGAGAGGCCCTTAGGAGGTGGTGATTATGAAGTAACAATAGAAGTAGTTACAGGATGGAAAACAGGACTACGGTAATTGTTCTCGCACGTTGTGGATGCAATACAAATACGAGTTTTTTTCACGTTTTTTTTTCTCTGACTAGACGGAGCCGTTTGATAGAAAAAGGGTCCGTTTTCTTGCCCTCGGGAGCATCTACTTCCCGGTCTCTGGTTTACTAAAGAAATGGATACAAATATAATAAAAAAAAAATAATAAGGCACTGCCGAAGTGGAGCTGCTGCGCGCCGTTGTATAGTTAATGCTTCTACTTTTGATGTTAGTACAATTTTTACTAGTACTGCTGCTATTTTTTGCTGCTGTTATTATTTCCGTTCTTTATTTCAGTTATTTTTATTTTCCTCTCATGATCTTTTTCTTCTTGTTTTTGCTCCTCTTGTTCTTGTTTTTCTTATTATCATCATATTACTTTTAGTGCTAATAATGATGATGATAATGATAATAATAATAGTAATAATGATAATAATAATGATAATGATAATAAGCAGTGGTGTAATTCAGCAGGCGTGTTATTAAGAGCTCCTCCAGTCAGCGCGTGTAATCTCCTGGGCCGGTTAAGCCTACGTGTAATGTATTCAGTGTCTGCCGCCACGCCCGGCTGCCTGCCGCCCGGGGAGACGCCGCGCGGCCTAATTGCAGAACAGCGGTAACTCGTGTACGCGGCGGGACCATGTAACACACACACACACACACACACACACACACACATGGGGTTCGTTTGCACTCACACCTTGCTCTGGTAAATTTAATAACATGCAGCCTTTTTACTCTTCTGTATTTCGTTCTTCCTGCTATTTAAGACATTTATTTTTTATTTTTAGAGGAGAGTATTAAGACACCTCTGGAAGTAAAGTTGATTCCTCGCTTTGCATCTTGTTTAGTTTATTTTATTTTGGAGCGAGCAGAAAGTTAGATTTTTTTTTTTGCTATTTTCCACGACTTTTGCCTTATAGTATGTAAAGAAAAAAAGTGTATCTTTTCATCTTTCCGTCATTTTGCACATATACCTAAATCTCTTCTCTTTAGTCATTATTACACAGGACAGACAGCTTTACTAGTACATCATCATCATTACCATCATTACTATCATCATCATCATAGTCATCATTCCACGTAACCGACGCCACCATGAGCCATCACATCACAGGCAAGCGTCAGGGCAGCGCAACGCAAGCAGCCACACGTTGAAAAGTCTGCTCTATTCCACTTCTGGCACGCCATAATTATCTCGTCCTCTCACGCCCTCTCATACCCACGAAGCCTGCTACCTCTCACCTTCCTTTCCTCCCCTCCCTGCTACCACTACTAAGACCCATGTTAAGAGTATGTTGTGTTCCATTCCTCTCACGTCCATTCCATGCTGACGCCTTGCAACACGCCCTTCCCTTCCTTTCCTTTCCACCTCTCTCATTAACACTACATTTCTCTCTTGGTCTCTCTCTTTGAAACGCACAATCAACTAGCCTTTCCCTTCCTCCCCTTTCCATCTCTCTCATCAAGAATGCGTTTCTTTCTCTGTCTCTCTCTTTGGAGCGCACAATCAAACATCCCGTTCCTTTTTTCCCTTTCCACCCCTCTCATCAATACTACATTTCTCTCTCTCTCTCTCTCTCTCTCTCTCTCTCTCTCTCTCTCTCTCTCTCTCTCTCTCTCTCTCTCTCTCTCTCTCTCTCTCTCTCTCTCTCTCTCTCTCTCTCTCTCTCTCTCTCTCTTTGGAACGCACAATCATCCAGCCTTTCCTTCTTTCCCTTTCCACCTCTCATCAAGACGACACTCCTCTTCTGTCCGTCTCACACTGGGTTTTTCGCTCCGGTTACGTGCGGAGTATGAAAACCTTAGTATATCTTCGCCCCGCTTTGCTTTCCGAACAGCTGAGAGGGTCAAGTATATTCCCAAGCCAAACCTCATTGACCGCCGACACAACGGGACACTTCTTCCGCGCACCCCCACTCACCGCTATATATTAAACTCCCTGTCTGTTCAGTCCATTCAGTAGGCGGAGGGCTGTTTGTGCCGACTTATACGGAATTGGGGAGAGAGGGAGAGAGAGAGAGAGAGAGAGAGAGAGTTGGTTATTTCTGCGTTAGTTACACTGTTGAACTTTTTCCTTTATTCATTTTCAGTCCTCCTCCTCCTCCTCCTCCTCCTTGATCGGTGCTCGGGTTACGGTCTGGGCGGGAGGCACCGACCACTTTCACTCTCACCTGCCCATGTCCTCGACGCGACCCCCCTCCCTCCACCCTTTCCCTTCCTCCTCCACCTACTCCACCTTCTCCCACCCCCCTCGCCCTCTCCTCCTTTTTCTTACTCTCCCTCTCTTGCTCGCATTCTCCTTCTCCGTAACCATCCGCCGCACAAGACCCGCTTAATCATAATATTCCGTCGCGGGGTGGCGGGAGGGGCCGTGGGGGGTATACCTGTGGCTTGACTTACCTGCCGGCACAAAGGAAGACCCTCACCGGACATTGAATTTACCTTTGCTTCCCCGGGGCGACCTTACAGCCAGCAACAAACATCCTAGATTACTCATGTTTGACCTCCCCTTAACTACGTGTGTCTCTCTTTTCCTGTCCCTTTGTGTAGAGGATTATAGATACAGAAGTCTTGTTTAACCTGAAGATGAAGAGCGAATGAAAGATTGATATAGAGAGAAATACATAGACAGAGATACACATACACACATAGACAGATACACATACATATATAGATAGAGATGGAGAGAGATAGTGTGCATGTTTGTTTGCTTGTCTGTTTGTTTGTTTATCCTTCTCACCGCTTTCTATTCCCTTACTCCTTTGTGTTTATCTGTCTATCTGTTTATGTTTGTCTGTGTGTCTCTTCTCTCTATTTTCTTAACCCTCGCCTTACTTCATCACCCGTTTCTCCTTCGTGCATTACCTCCTTATTATCCTCGCCTAAACCATTTCACTCCACCCACACGCCCTCATTTGTCTTTCCAACGTGTTCTCCACTGTGTGTCGCAACCTTCACTCCCTCCTTTCCGCTCCCTAAGACATTGAAGTGCGTGTGTGTATATGTGTGTCTGTGTACCTTACCCGTCCCCTGCCTGTTCGTCTCACCTTGCCCCACTATGAGTCACACCTCCAGGCAATACTAACCCCCCTTTTATCGTCTCCAGGAGCTTATTCTTAGGCCTCAAGGTATAGGTGGGAAGATATTGATGTTTCTCGCCTCCTCTCATGACCTGGATCTGCTGGTACAACTGCTGCAGGTTTTTCCTATTGGGTACGACAGCGCTTCCTTTCGTCTTTACTCCCACTTTTTTATGTGTTTAGTCAACCTTGAACCGCGGCGATTTTGTCTATTTTGAGAGAGAGAGAGAGAGAGAGAGAGAGAGAGAGAGAGAGAGAGAGAGAGAGAGAGAGAGATGGGTGGTGTAAATGAAAACAAAAAGTGACCTCTTGTTGAAAGGTGTCCGTTTGTATTCAATCTCATTATTTGCCACTTACAAACACACACACACACACACACACACACACACACACACACACACACACACACACACACGCACACACGTACACACCTCCTTCCCACCCCATGTCTTCATTCTCTCCACTTATCCACTTAGTCATGAAACACGTTTATCGCCTTCCTGATTTACCCGCCTCGCTATCACCGTGCGCACCTGTCCTCCTTCATCACCTGGGCCGCCTCCTCCTTTATTACCTGGCACGTGACCTGATCCCCCTCCACCTTGTCTTACTTTACCTTCCTGTACGTTACCTTACCTAACCTAACCTAACCTAACCTAACCTAACCTGACCTGACCTGACCTTTCAATATCTTACCTGACCAGTTTTATTTTCCACATTCATCTACCTGCTTTCCCTCTAAATTACCTGGCCTACCATACCATACCTTCCCTTCCCTTCCCTTCCCTTTCCTTCGTCTCCCATACCATTCCATACTTCCCGTACCTTCCCTTCCTTCCCTTGCCATACCTTCCCTTTCTTTCCATACCTTCCCTTCCCCTCCCTTACTCTACCTTTCCTATTCTACCCTTTCTTCACTATACCTTACCTCATCTTACCTTGCCATACTCTCCTTTACCCTACGTTCCCCTCCCTTCCCTTTTTTACCTTCCTTCCTCCTTACCTTACCTTTCCTATTCTACCCTTTCTTCACTATACCTTACCTCATCTTACCTTGCCATACTCTCCTTTACCCTTCTTCTCCCTCTTCCACTTCCTCTCCATCTCCGTGTTCCTTTCTCTCTCTCTCTCTCTCTCTCTCTCTCTCTCTCTCTCTCTCTCTCTCTCTCTCTCTCTCTCTCTCTCTCTCTCTCTCTCTCTCTCTCTCTCTCTCTCTCTCTCTCTCTCTCTCTCTCCCTTCCCCCACCTCCACATCCTACCCCATCCGTGGCCTAGTTCCTTCGGCTCTGGGAATGCGACCATCTCTTTACACTCCTTCACCTCCTTGACTCTTTTACTTCGCCTCCTCCTCCTCCTCTTCCACCTCCTTTTCTCTTTTTACTTTGCCTCCTCCTCCTCTTTCTCCGCCTCCTCCTTACCTCTTTTGTTCCTCCCAGGCTTCCTCCTCACCTCATTTTATATATTTTTTTCTTCTTCCTCCCCCTTTCTCAGCTCTATACATTCCTGCCGGCTCCTGTGAGTTAACGGTGTCAATACTAAAATAATAATAATAAAAAAAAACGTAGGTCCGCGAAAAAATTAATGGAGGCATCGAATATTATTCATTCATTTCATCAGCATTTATTTTATTTTATTTAATTGTTTAGTGTGTGTGTGTGTGTGTGTGTGTGTGTGTGTGTGTGTGTGTGTGTGTGTGTGTGTATTTGCATGACAGCTGGGCGTGCGATAAGTGTATTCCCTGTGCAGTAATTTCATTGTATTTGCTTAATCTGTTTGGTGTATTTCAGTTAAGCGCTCATAGGATGCCATGATAATTTACTGATATGTTTTGGATGTCGTTCTGTTCAGTCTCGAATACTGAGATCATTTGCCAACCCTTTCATGTGTATTTCTGTTGACTCATTGGAAGTTTGGAGGATCATCTGTGTAGTTGTGTTAATGTACCTCTAAAAAACTATCAAAGGTTTGAATGATAACCACTACAATCCGTTTCAGTGACTGACTAAAACAGTGCTCACAATATGGCAGCACTGTCGGCCAGGTCGCTTCTTTAGGTTATGTAATGGTACTCGATGAATTTTCGCCCAATAAGGAATAAGAAACGCACTTGTATATACTTTCATCCTCATCACGTTCTAATGGACTCATGAATACCGTAAAGGAGGTCGCTATTAGTGGTTTGGCTGGCAGGAGGAGGAGGTGAAGATGTTCCCTTGGGGTTTGTTTAGGACGAGAGGCGGTGTAGCGGACTATTGATGTAGGACGTTCATGCCTGTAACGTTTTGCTTGTTGTTTTCCCAGAAGAGCAGAAGGCGTATTATTTTTGTATCGTTGGCATAGTATTCTCCACTATCAAAAGTTTACCAGAAGATTAAGGGTGGTATTATAGACACTATCGCTTCCTCACATATCAGTATTTCTAAAGGTCAAAGAGGGCAGTTGAGTTCTAATGAGTGTTTCTTTAGGCTCACGGCACAACAGAAGGACCAAACAGCCACCAGGATCATGAAACTACTCCTGGAAATGGCGAAAACTCCTACGAAGGCCTTGTCAAATTTGTGTTCCTGGGCGACGTAATGTTTAGTAATACGGCCATATAAGTTTTCAGACACGCTTATACATATATGCTATTTTTTTCCCCTTCAGACCAGAACGCACATTACATTGGTATCATCGTTTTATCATTCTCAGGGCGTGGGTCGGTAATAATGAGTAGGCGAGCAATAGCGTGTACGTCGCTTTCCTGTTTTCGTGGACGACCAGAATATGAACTAATACGTATCGCTCCTCTGTTATACATGAAGCTGTCAGGTGTTTGGGAGACGAATAAGCGTTTTCGAGCACGGTGTAGCATATGTTTTGTTATCCTGTTTTCGCGGAAGACCAGAATACGTAATGCACTTCATCAATAATTATCACGTCCAGTCAGGCGGAGTATACAGCAGTTAGAGTCTGGCGCTGCCTCGTGAGTCACACCTTGCTGCTCTTGTCCTAAACACTGAAAGGAGAACGTGTGCGCTGTAGAATGAACGTTCCAATTATTTCTCTCTATGTTTGTTTTCCTGTTTTTCCATTTTTATTTATTCTTCCGATCTCTGTCCTCCTCTTCATTCGTACCTTCTCGTATTTCTCTCTTCCTCCTCGTTCTTCTCCTCCTCTCTCTGTTACCTTCCTCCTTCCCCCCTCTCTTTCATCATTCATTTATTCAGTCTTTTTGCCATTCATTCATTCATTCATTCATTCATTCATCAGTTCCCTTTTTCTCGTTCTTTGTTTGTTTCTTCGTCCCTTCCTTCTATCCTTCCTTCTTTCATGTCTTCTTTCTCTTTAATTCACTCCTTTCTTCATTCCTTTCCTCCTGTCTTTCTCTATCCTCCCTTCCTCTCTTCCATCCTTTCCTCCTCCTCCTCCTCCTATTCCTTATCCTTATCGTCTTTGTCTTTGTCGCCCAAGATTAGAACAACCAACTCTCTGACTTGGGATATTGCTGTGTGTCTTCCTCCTCCTCCTCCCCCTCCTCCTCCTCTTTATCGCCTTTGTCTCAGTCGTCTACTCGCCGCCTTTAGAACAACAGACTTTGTGACTTGAGACGCTGTTGTGTGTCTAGTGGGTCTTGCAGGAGTGACGAGGTGCGCCCCTGCCTCACCCCTCCTCCTCCTCCTCCTCCTCCTCCTCCTCCTCCTCCTCCTGCCACTGCCTCGGATACTGTGGTCGCCTTTCACTCCGTATCTGTCTTGCCTCCCCCCCCATCCCCCTTCTCTCTCTCTCTCTCTCTCTCTCTCTCTCTCTCTCTCTCTCTCTCTCTCTCTCTCTCTCTCTCTCTCTCTCTCTCTCTCTCTCTCTCTCTCTCTCTAACTCACCCCGGTAGATCCATATTTAACAGTAGACTATATATTTTAATTTTCCACCCTTGTTTTCCACCTGATCGCGTCCGTCCACCCAGCTTGGCTCCGTTGATTCCGTCCACGCGGCGCACCTTGGTACTTTTTTTTTTTACAGCTTAGGAGACAGTTCAAGGGCGTAAAGAAAAATATAAAAAAAAAGCCCGCTACATTTACACTCGACTTTCCTCTCAGTGGCGGAGTTTACCAGTGCGAGGCAACCAAAGCCACCAACAACATGTAACAACAACAGACACTAGGAGGGGAACTATTCTAAAAGGTAAAGTGTTGAGGGGGAAAGTGAAGGACTAGGTATTCCTGGTGCACGGAAGACAAAGGCGTGCAGGAACAGCAGCAACAACCACAATAACAACGACAGTGTGTAGGTGAAGGGCTGAGAGAAAAAATACATGAAAGGCGAGGCATAAAAAATGTAATACTTGAACAACAGAGCAACAACATTACCGGCAAAGTAAAGTGTTGGAAGAAAAACATAAACAGAGAAACATATCGAAAACTGATGGACAAAAGTTGAGAGATACAAAAACAGAGCCAAAAATAATAGCAGAGAGGTGAGGTGGTGAGTGAAACATACTGGCAACAGGGACGAAGGCTTAGACATAACGTAAACAACAACAACAATAGCAAACTGATGATATGATAAGAAATGAAGTGATTAAAGAAAATGGGTAAAAAAAATCTACTGACGCAACAACACAGATAACAGTTAACAGGAGGGATGAAAAGCAGAACTCAAATTAATATGTATCGTTGTGGTGTTATTCACGAAGCTATCAGAGGTTTGGCAGATGAATAGGTGTTTTCGAGCACTATTTTGTATAAATGTTAAGTTTTCGCGGAAGACCAGAATGGGAAATGCTGTCTATCGATTGTTTCCATGTATTTCAAATGATTCCCGCACAACAAGACACAAATCGCATCGCTCGAGTCTGTGCGTCTGGAGGCGTGAGGAGCAGCTGCATAACAACCTTTTGGACAGCTCATACGATTCCTTGTTTTCAAATTCTCTAAATATCTCTGAATGTTCTCGTAATGCGCGGGATACGGACAACAAGTATATTAAATCATATCCATGGACGTAATGTATCATGGAAACTATTACATGAACTTCGTATTTGCTCATCGTTGGTAGAGTACGGTCAGCCAAGAAACTAAATCCCTTCCATTGACGTAACATAATAAAAACAACCAGAAGAGCATGCCATTTGCAGTAACCAAGCTTCAGTCTCTCTATTTTTTGCTCATTCTCTTTTCTATCGTTCACATGGCGAGTGCGATTTATTTGACCGACTGTACACTATCACGCCATTGAGTTCCTGATTCTTGAGGCGTAAGCGGCCGTATAACATCCTTTTAGAGAGTCTTTGTGTGTTATCCTGTTTTCCAGCTCTCCTACACTTTTCGCCAGCCCGTAATGGATAGCGCGGAGCTGCGGGTCTGCTCTGCCCGCCCTGAATCACCTTTGGGGAAGGTTTATTGAGAGTGAAAGTGAACGGCTGGCTCTCTCTCTCTTTCGTGTGTGTGGTGTGTGTGTGTGTGTGTGTGTGTGTATCAGAGAGAGAGAGAGAGAGAGAGAGAGAGAGAGAGAGAGAGAGAGAGAGATGTAGGCGATTCTTAAGGGGCGTAAAGTTATGTTAAGGATCCTTTTGTTGAAATTTATGGAGTGTGTTTGTGTTATTCCACCCAGACCTAGACTGACACACACACACACACACACACACACACACACACACACACACACACACACACACACACGGGATTATTACTAGCTCTTAAAAATCTTGAGTATAATGTGTTTGTTAGATACATGGGGAAGGATTACTCTTTTTTTTTGTTGAAGCATTTTACCCACAATAAGTACCTCATTCTCATTATCATATTTTTTTGGTATCTATTCATATTACACAAGGATTCAGTTGTCAGGGTTTACGAAATTGGTAGATATTTCACTTTACTTCTCCAGACTTTGTATCATATTGTTTAGATTCGCTGAGTGGCTCAATTTGGTTTACCTGAGCAGTTTTGGTTTGAGTAAAATAACTAGAAGAAGCAGAAGGTATTTGTACAGATCCAAAAATATGAATAATCTTTAGGGGAGGAGCAAATTGCAGTCCGAACAACAAAAAATATCGATCCTCCTTTTCCTAACTTCGTTGTGACGTCGTAGCCTTGGAGGTGTAAAGGTGACGTGACCCCAAACAGCGAGATCTGAATCCTGTAACCTGCCAGTCTGGACCGTCATTTGGCATGTCGACCATCTTGGTCAAGGTCAGAAAGGGAGGTAGGGAGGAGAGAGGCAAGGAGTCAATCCATGATGGTCCCCTCCACGAGCAAGTCTCCATTTCCTCTCTTACAGGTCCACCTCCCGCATTCTCCCCACCCCACTCTCTCCCTTCCTCTCTCACAGGTCCACCACCCACATCCCCGGCATACCACTCTCTCCCTCCACTCTCCATCTTCCTCACGTAACTTTAATTAATGAAATATAGCTATCGAGTCACTAATTTATTTAAGATCAAGTTTCATCGATATTTTCATTCGGAACTGTACAAAGAAAAACTCAAGTCGTTGGGTATGGTCAGGTTACGAGGCGAGGCAGACCGTGTCGAGGAATTTCTTTTCTCCTGTTGACCTTCTGGAAAGTCTTAAGACAGCTTCCCTGAGAGTCCGGGGAACGGTTTGAAAGCTGACAGACATCGACAAACGTTAACTTCAAATTCAGGAAGCTGATCAGAAATTTTAGAAACACCTTTTCTGAAAGTAATGAACGCCGTCTTAATAAGGAGAAAGGGAATCAGAAGCCAAAATCAATATGGTGTCTGATGCAAGTATTGGGTATAATTAAGTCAGGTGTGAGGCGGTAATGAGCGCTGAGGAGTGTTCTTTCTTATCCCAGGTGAAGGGTTGGGGGGGGGGGGGAGAAGCAATGGTCAGGGGGAGTGGGGGGAGTCGGGTTCGGGGAGTGGTGGTGTAGCACTGTCAAGGATGGGAAAGGAGAGGGAGATCAGGCCAGGCGGGAAGAGGGGGGGTGGGGGGTCTCGCAGGATGAAGGATGGGAAGGTGTGAGAAAGGTTAAGCGTGGGGAGGCGGGGAGGAGTACAATGAGGACGTGTTGGAGCTCCTTGGGATGCCCGCGAGGAGGACGTGAAGGATTGCGAGGGGAGGAGGAGGAGCAGGACGTGAAGGATGGCGAGCTGAGAGAGTTACGAAGGACGGGGTGGAGAGGTCAGTCAGGCTGGGTGAGGATGAATAGATTTGAACTTCTTGGTCCGGCCGACGGGAGGGTGTCGCGTCGTCTTGCCGGGGTTTAGGTAGCCGGGAATGAGGTGAAGGTTCCGTGGGGGTCAGTGATGTGTGGCGGGGCGGAACGGGGGGATGGAGGGAGGGGGGTGGGGGAAGGGGTCAGATGACAGAGAGAAAGAAACGGTGGGATAGAGTGAGGATTGTGAGAAAGAAGAATGAAAGATATTAGGGATGTTGAGGGGGGAAGGGGTGATGGAAGGGAAAGTAGAAGGTATGGACAGACGAGATGGGTGGCAGATAGAGGAAGGGAGGGAGAGGCAGAGACAATGGGATGGAGTGAAGGATTGTAAGCAAAAATAATGAAAGTTAGCAGGGGTGTGACGGAGAGGGGGCGATGGAAGGGCAGTAGGAGAGGGCAACGACCTACGAGATGACTGATAGATGGAGGGAGGGAGGGACAGCAAGGGGGTGGAAGGGTTCGGAGGAGAATGGAAGGCCTGGAATGTTGTATGGTCGGGTTGCTTACGAGGCGACGACAGGGAAATGACGGGTGTGGAGGTGTAAGGTGACGCAGACGAGACGTGACCCACTGGCGGAGTCCCTTGATGGCGTGGGATGGCCTCGACCTCGCCTGTTCTTTGTGTCTGTCCATGCCGAGGAGAGAAGGTGCCAGAGAACTTCAATGGTCTTATGAGTTGATGACCTCGTGTATTATAACAATGGTATATAATGAACTGTGATTATTTTTATGGTTAGTCTGTACTTAAACTAAGGTGGAATGTGGGTTTTGATTACCTTCTGCTTTTTTCGATTTTGTGCATTATAACTGTGTGATGGACAATGTTTTTTTTCTGTTTTTTTGATGAGGTGTACTTAAACTAGGATGAACAGAGGAGGTTAATGCGCCTTTTTTTTTGTAATCCTCTGAAACTGGCGCTTTTATGTTCAAACGAAGGGCTTTTTTTCTTACTGTTGTTTCCTTTTTTGTGCCCTTGTGCTGTCTCCTTTGCTGTAAAAAAAAAAAAGTGTGTGTGGGGGGGTGGAGGGGAGGCAAGTATCACGAGTCTCAAGAACTATCCCATATATTTACCTGAACTGTACACCTGTTCATCGCTAATCATGTGAGGGAATTCCGTCGTTCAAGGGGAAAATAAATCGAAGTAAAGAGTGAGAAAAAGAGAGGGTGAAGGGACATGATCGAGTGGCCGCCCCCGCGCACCTCACACGCTGATGATGACTCCAATTCATCATATATTTTTCTCTACGAGCACTGAAACAACGAGGGATAATGGCTTCCGCTTTATTATTTTATTTTTATTTTTCAATCAGTCTTAAGAGGACAATTAATGAGTGCTCGTGCTGTTTTAACATGATGCATAGTTAATGTTTCCGCCACTAATTATATTCTAGCAGCGAGTAGCGGGCTTTTTTTTTATAATTTTTTCCTTTTTTTGTGCCCTTGAGCTGTCTCCTTTGTTGTAAAAAAAAAATAGTGTATACGAACCAAAAAATCGTTGTTTATCTTTTTTTTTTTCTTCTAAAGCGTAATCTGTAAATTTTTCTCGTTGTTTTAATTAGAATTCTTTGGTATTCCGTCTCTCTCGTGAAGTGGAAGTATATCTAATTATCATTTCTCATTTTTCGCTCAGAGACTGGACGTGTCTACCCTTCTCCGTCGCGAGTACAAAAGACACACTTCTTCACAATAACGCTTTCCTTTTGCTCACGTTTGACCGTCGCATTGCCTCGGGAAAGAATGATGATTCCTCCTTTTCCTCGTTCATTGGGCTTCCCCTTCAATATCTTGCTCTCTGTTATCGCCTTCCTTTTTATTCTCCCCGTCTCGTGTGTATGGGAGCGTTCGTCTCACTCCCTTGGCTCTGTCTGGTGGGGACACGAAGGATTAAGTTTTTTTTTTTTTATCCTGCCTGACTTTTCCATCGTCCCTTTTTATTGACACCATCTTCTTTGGCTTTTGTCCGCCTTCAATAGAGTCCTTGCATGTGATCGGGCAGCATAATTTCAGCTTTTCTCTGTTATGGTGCTGTTGTGTATGTTTGGGGTGGGGTGGAGGTGGGGAGGTGTGTGTGTGTGTGTGTGTGTGTGTGTGTGTTTGTTCGTTTATTCTCTAGTCTCCTTCCAGTCTCTCATACACACTCACACTTTCTATTTACCTTTTTCTTGTTATTACGCGTCTCATTTCCTCGCTTTATCCTTTCCTTCTTTAGCCTCTCTCAATCTGGAACTAATACATTTCCTTTCCTTCGTTTACTGTACGTGATCACCTTTAGTATCTCGTTTCTTACAGGTATTTTTTCGACAGTATCTTACCTCGTGTTTGTCTTTCCTGATGCTGTCGTCTTTAGCCTCTCGTGTCCTTCTAATCCCTTCAACAGTAGCGTCTCTCTCGCTTGTTTACTCTCTCATGTATTCTTCTCTCAGATCCCGTGTAATCTCCGCCTCTACTGCCCGCATTACCGTTCCTCCTGTTTACCTTCTCGCCGTCCCAGCACTCATTTTTGCGCTCCTTTGTTTTCTTCCTCACACCATCGAGCGTCCTTCCCTCCTACCCTTTCACTGTCCCTCTTTCCCCCTCTCACTCCTTGCCTCTTTTGGAACAATGAAGTCAATGTGAAGTGGCGCCTTGACCAAAAAAAAAAATGATGAAAGTGAACTCGACAACCGTGAATCCCAGGCGGAATGAGAGGCACGAACGTTAACCCGACGAGGGAGTGGAAAGTTCAAATGATGCGGCGATAAGGTGAGGAGAAAAAAAAGGATATTAAAGAGATGAAAAACAAAAACGATTACAGAGGATTTAGGAATAAGAGCTTCAGAGGATGTGACGATAAGGCAGAGAAAAGGATATAAAGGAGGAAAAAGAAAGGGAATAGCGGATTTGGGAATAAGAGGAAATAACGATCAGCAGAGAATGGGATATAAAGGAGAAAATAGAAAGGGAATACCGGATTTGGGAATAAGAGGAAATGAGGATCAGCAGAGAATGGGATATAAAGGATAAAAAAAACAGAAGGAATAGCAGATTTGGGAATAAAAGATGCAGATGGTGTGGGGATGAGGCGAAGAGAAAAAAAGGGAGAGAAAGGAGAGTAATTGCAAACGACGTGGAAATCAAGAGGTCAAATGATGTGAGGACGAGGCGAAGAGAAAAGTTAATGTTAAGGAGGAAATAGGAACATACAGGCGACTAGAGAAGGGAAGGTTTACAGGAATATTAATGTAGAAGCGAAAATGTTTAGTCGTGGGAAAGGAAACATACGGAGAGAGAGAGAGAGTACAAAATCAATGAAAGATTCTTGTTCTTCTTCATATTATTATTATCTGATCTCTGCTTGGCTACTTTCCCACGGCTCCTTAATTAATAGAGATGATGAGTCACGCGCTAGACAAGTTATGGGAGCATTATTATCATCATCATCATTATTATTATTATTATTATTATTATTATTATTATTATTATTATTATTATTATTATTATTATTATTATTATTATTATTTTTATTGCTTTTATATTATTTCTTCTTTTTTATCCTAGCTCATGGACTTGTTCTAGTGTTTGTTCTTCATATTTTTCTTGTTTTGTAGTTCTTTTATCACTCTTGTTCTTCCTCCGAAGTATTTCATTTTACTTCATTCATATATCTATTTAATTATTTTTGTTCTATATGTTTTACTTTACTGTTCTTTTTTTTATCTCATGTATCATTTGATCTCATTCATATCTATTTCTACTTGACTTATCACTACTTATTTCCCTCATTATTACGACCGTACCCTTTACCTCATCTAAAGTTACACACACACACACACACACACACACACACACACACACACACACACACACACACACACACACACACACACACACACACTCACTACAGTTTACTTTCTTTCCTTGACCCGATATTCCTAACATCACGCACGAGTTTTATTCTTCCCCGGGACGAATACTTTTCCTGCTTGTATTTTTCTGCTCCAATCTTATGCAAGAGCGGGGGAGCGAGCGGTTCTGAGTCTCAAGCCGCCCGACACTCCCTTTGTTTCTCGTCTCCTCTCTCTCTTTCTCTCTCTTGCTTTTCTTATTGTTCGCTCCTGCTTGCCGCCCTGCCTCCTCCGTCCTGATTCATCTCTCTCTCTCTCTCTCTCTCTCTCTCTCTCTCTCTCTCTCTCTCTCTCTCTCTCTCTCTCTCTCTCTCTCTCTCCGTTTTTTTTTCCTATTCTCTGATCATTATTCTCAATTTTTCCTTTTTTCTTTGTTCCCTTCCACCCTTTTTCATGCAAATGTGTGTCTATTTATTATATTTTTATTCCCTCCTCTCTTTTTGTCTCTCTCTCTCTCACTCACTCACTCTGACACACACACACACACACACACACACACACACACACACACACAACAAAGAAACACAAACACACTCGGGTCAATGACTTCATATCACGCTTGAACAGAAGGGCGCACTGGTATCCAAGAGGCAGGCAGGAGGTGGAAAATGGAGACTTGGGTGGATTATGAGGTGGAGGAGAAAGTGGAAGAGGGGAGAAGAGGCTGAGGAAGGGATGGCAGGAAGAGGAGGAGGTTTAGGTAACGATGCAAATGGAGAGGAGGAGGAGGAGGAAAATTAAGGAGACGGTTAAAACGGAATGGCAGTAAGAGGAGAAACTGAAGGTAATAAGTGGATCGGGGTGAGGAGGAGAAGGAGGAGGAGGAGGAGGAGGAGGAGGAGGAGGAGAAGGAGGAGTAGGAGGAGGATGCGGATACGGAGGTAATTAGTGGATCGGAAATAGTGTGTTTGCTTTTAATTGTAGATACTGTTTTGATTTCTCTCTCATCAGTATTACTTGTCCTCTGTGTGTTTCTCTGTGATTTATCTTTCTTATTTTGCTATGAATTTGTAGCCTCTCTGGTTGTTATTATTTTCGCTTCTTTTACAGGGAAGGAGACAGGCCAAGGATGATAAAAATAATAAAAATAAATAAGCCGCAGTACGATGATGTATTAATAAAAAGGAATAAAGAAAATAAATGTTCATGTCTGGTTGGATAATTGCTTTGATATCTTCTAATGAAAGGGTTTACGATATAATGGATAAGAGGTACAGACGAAAGTAGTGGGAGTGGAGAAAGGATACTGGTTAACTCTTGCATTAGGAAGTTGGACAGCATTGAAACGAAATAGAGTTGGATCTACCCTGTGCGTCGTTGGAGTAAGATCGGAGATTATAATCGCTCTGGACGATCATTATTTATTGAAGGTTCGTGCGTGGTGATGCTATTTCCACCCCTATCGTTTTTGTTATCTGATATTAAAAGGCATCACGTGGCCTGGGGAATATTCACCTTACACTTTTTTGGTGGTACGATATTTTCTCGGAGTTTTATTGTGTTCCGATGAAATTTTGCCTTCGATTTTCGTTAATTTGTAGTGGCAAGGATCGCGTGTACAGGAGGGTATCACGCCACGCTGTTGGTATGGACTATTTTTCTTTCTTGTCTGGAATATTTGTATTTTGTTTCTGCCTTTTTTTTGGTTGATTTTTCTTTTCACGTGTTCCGATAATACTTTTTTTTACCTTTTCTCTTTTTTGTTTATTTTTTTCTTTTTCTTTGGTTTTCTTGTTAACTTCTCTTTTTAATGGGATTCGATAATACTCTTTTCGTTACCTTTCCTCTTTTCTTTTGAGCTTTTCTTGCCAAATTTTCTTTTCACGGATTCTTATAATACTACTTTCATTAGCTTTTCTCTTTTTATAAGCGTTAATTTTTATTATTTTATTTTTACGTTTTTTTTATCCTTAGCTTTTCTGTTTCATTTTTCTCTTTACGTGTTTCCACAATGTTTTCGTTTTTTCCTCCTTTTTCAATATTCGCAATCCTGGAAAATCACGATCTTACCTTATTGATGCCGAGGCGATGGATATTTATTTTTCACCTTTCGCTTATAATATGGTCCTGTATTTACCTTCATTTTCTCATTCAATATACTGGAGAGCCTTGCGTGCGCCGGGGACTCGCGTTGCGGTTACAGTGGTGTGAAGGTTTTATCCTCGAGTGTACCGCCCAGGGTCTTCCCGCTGATAATCGTGACCCGAAACTCCGCCCGAAGTGACCTCTTAGTAATAACTGTGCTGACCCCTGACCTGCCATCTGTGTGTGTGTTTGTGTGTGTGGGCGTGGTTGTGGGCGTGACCTGACCAGAGTGCGGTGAACTTTTGGGGTGGAGCATTGCGCTGGGGGTCTGTCTGTTTGAAGGGGAGCACAATAGGAGGGTGGAGTATTGCTTGATCCACCCACCTGGCAGCCTTCCAGATTGTACCCTTCCCTCCACCACCACCACCACCATCATGACCATCCTTATTTTCTCTCTTTTTTTTACTCTTTTCATGATAATCTCAACCTTCACTCTACCATTTTTTTTTTTTAGCTTTATATTCACCTTCACCACCACCACCACCACCACTACCACAGCCACCACCACCACCACCATCACCACCACCACTGCCCCTATTTTTCTCTTTTCCCCTCCACTACTATAATCGCTACCTTCACCCAATATGTTTTTTCTTGGTTCATATTCACCACCACCATCACCACCATGGCTATCCTTCTTCTCCTCCCACCACAACTACTGTAATCGCTGCCTCCTTCCCATACGTTTTTGGTTCACATTCACCACCATCACCACCGCTACCTAAATATTACCTCTTCCCCAGTCTCCCCCACTATATATATACACCAATAGAAATGCCTCCTAACTCCAAGACTTTCCTGTTTACTTCCACCACCGCCACTACCGATTCTGTTACATTTGTTTTCACTCCCTCACCGCCATATACATCCAATACCACCTCTCTCACTTCGCTCCCTCTCACTACGCTCCCTCTCACTTCGCTCCCTCTTACTTTGCTCCCTCTCCCATCAGCAGGAACAACAAGGACAGCAACAATAAAACAACACCACCTACAACAATAGTGATAATTATACACAACAGCACTAAATTACGTCATGCAGAACTTAATACCTCCAGGTGCTTAATTTATGTACAATCTCTGACGGTGCAGTTTCTGTTATCTAATTGTGAAAGTGACCACGGCGCGAAGGCTTATATAGTGTGTGTGTGTGTGTGTGTGTGTGTGTGTGTGTGTGTGAGAAGGATTACGCAATGCTGTTTACTGATAGAATAGTTTAAAAATGTATTACGAAACTGTTTCTAATTAAGTAGTAGTAGTAGTAGTAGTATTAGTAGTAGTAGTAGTAGTAGTAGTAGTAGTAGTAGTAGTAGTGGGATCTGAAACCTCATCAACGAACGAACGAACGAACGAACGAGTTATGGAGGTTGTGTTTGGGTAAATTTTATGGCTAATTTTGCAATTGTTTCGATCTCTACACTCTTTCCTGTTGATTTCTGGGAGGTTTTAGTAGTAGCAGTAGTAGTAGTAGTAGTAGTAGTGATGGTGGTGTTGGTGGTGTTGGTAATGTCAGTAACTATTTATTTTTCCATGCATTCATTCAATCATTAATTATACGATTTTTTGAGTTGGATTGGTTATTGAATCAGTGAACTTTGCTACACCTGCACGGGCCGGCAAGAACACAGGTGCGACGCCGCCCAGTTACTTGCTAATCAGAGGGAACAACCAGACACCTGTGATCGGGAAGGGACATAAAAAACAAAACAGCCAAGAAAAAAAGCGTAAAACCACACGAGCTCCTTCTCAAACATTTATTCCTTTCATCCCAGCCGGCAAGAGCAGAGGTGTGGGTATCTAAATTGAAGCTTGCATTCCTCCTCCAAGCGCTGCCCCGCCCTCTACCCTCCCGGCCCCGCCCTGACCACTACCATTAGGGCCAAAGTGTGGGTTTCCTGGTGAGAGAGACGCAAGCACTGGGATTACTCTGTGCCTCCCCGTGAGCGATGGAGCAGCGTATTGGGTCATTAGTGGGAGGGCGAGCACGTGTTTGTGTTTGGGGGGAGGCAGGAGAGAGTGGAAGGCAGGAAAACATATGTCTGTGGTAGGAGAGGAAAAATAGAAGGAAAGAAGGAAGAGTGAGAGCGAAAAAGAGAATGGAGTGTTACGAGAGAAGGGAGGGACAGCTGAAAAGGATGTTGTTGTATGTGGTGTAGGGAAAATGAAAGAGAGAGAGGAAATAAGAGTAAAAGAGTAAGAAAAACGGAGACTGTTGCATACGGAGGAAAAAAAAAGAGGCGGGAATGCATGGAGGAAAGGGGGAAGGGCGGGAATGCATGGAGGTAGGGGAGGGGAAGCGGAGGACGGGAAGTGAATCTGGCAAAAGGAGGGAGAAGGAAATTGATGTTGTCTGTGGCGGGGAGGAAACGAAAGGGAGTGAGAGAGGAAGGAAGAGTGACAGGGAAGGAGAATCGAAGAGCATGTTGCCTTTAGCTGTATTTTACGAGTGAAAGATGAAAGGGACGAGAACAAAAAAAATTATCTGTAGGCGAAAGGTAGGAAGGTCACGTAGGAACTAACGAAAGAGAGAGAGAGAGAGAGAGAGAGAGAGAGAGAGAGAGAGAGAGTGTAGGAAGAGTCTGAGGGGGGCTGGATAACCTGTGCTCGAGGTGGAAAGGTGGAGGGTAAGGTGAAAGGTAAAGGTACGAGCCATGTGTTAATTAAACCCGCTTTGCCACCACTCGCCTCCACGCCTCCCCTTCCACGCCTCCCCTGCACTCCTCCCCTACACGCCTCCCCTCTACACCTTTTCTCCTCGTCTCTCTTCCTTTCCTCGCTTCCATGCCTCGCCTTCTTTCTGTACAGTGAGTGAGAGCCGCGTGGACAGAAACAAAGGCTCTCCAGGGTCACTCGAGCCGCCCAGTTTGTCTTGCCCGGCTCTCCTCCGCTGGACATTAATCGCCTGGCGCGGAGGGGGGCGTGGAGAGCTTCCTATGTGGCCAGTATCAGGGCCAGTATAGTCGACATAAAGAGTATCGAACACCCACGGTTATACTGAATGGAATATAGGGAAAATCTATAAATATGGTGTTGTGTTGATTAAGGGAATACCTATGGCTGGACAACACAACACCATGGTTTTAGATTTCACTCATATTCCATTCAGTCGACCCTTGGGTGTTCAATACTCTTTTTGCTGACTGTCAGTGGCTCGCTCCTCCTTCCCGAGACGCTTTTGGCTCCCACAACAAATACTTCCAAAGGTCACAAAGGAGACTAGTCAAGTTCTCATGGCTGTTTTCTACATTCATGGTGCAGAACCCTTGTCAAACTATCACTTAGCTCATGAAACTACCCATGGGAATACTAACACAGTCTCTACAGAAGCCTCGAAATGTTTGGGAATATGGGCCTGAAACCGAGTGTGGCCGTGGCTCTTTTGTTAGCCCGAGGCGACTACCGCTACAGGACGAGGGCTGCTACCGAGGAAATGATGGCGGTGATATGCTTACGGAAATGGAAAGGGGTGCAGGAAATAGGTACTTAGGTCAAGGGGAAAAAAATTGGAAATGTTTGGTTGCGGACGGAGATGGGAAGGTTATGTAATTCGTCGGAGAGCGTAGAAGGCGTAGACTGTTGGCATCTAGGGGAGGGAAAAAGTAGGTCAGAAAAGGATGAGTATGGGTAACTAAACAGTAAGGTAAAGGGAAAGTTCGGATGTAGTAAATAAAAGAAACATGATAAATAAATAAATATGCGTTACGAAATCTTGACTATAAGCGGCTAAATAAACGAGGTTGTGAAAGATGAAACATGAGAGAAAAAGAGAGAAGTTTTAATGGTATGGTTTAGTTTGCCTGACCAAGAAAATGAGGACCAGAAAAGAATGAGAAAAAAAGGAAAAAACAACAGCAATACTAACATCCTCTTCTCCGTATACTCACCTTTCATTCACATCCTAATCCCTTGCCTTACTTACCCTCAGCACCTTTAGGGAGAGAAAAAAAGCTGATAACAAAAGAATGACGGGCGCTATAAAGAGATAGACGAATTAATGTGAGGAGCCGATACCTTCGAACAAATTATCTCCATATACTCACCTTGCCTGCACATCCTAATCCTTGCCATCCTTACCGTCAGCACCTATAGGGATAAGTAGCTGATGATAAAAGAATGACAGGCGCTATAAAGAGAGACGAATTAATGTGAGGAACCAATAACTTCAAGCAAATTATCTCCATCTACTCACCTTGCCTGCACATCCTAATCCTTGCCATCTTCACCATCAGCACCTTTAGAGAGAGAGAGAGAGAGGAAAAAAAAAAAAAAGCTGATAACAGAAGAATGACAGGCGCTATAAAGAGAGAGACGAATTAATGTGAGAAACCAATAACTTCGAACAAATTATTTCCATCTACTTACTTTGCCTGCACATCCTAATCCTTGCCATCCTTACCATAAACACCTTTAGAGAGAAATAGCTGAACACAGGAAACAATGAAGGGCGAAATGCAAGAAATCATTGACGTGGAACTGACACTGAACACGACTCTCCTTATCCTCGCCTTGCCCCTCACAACCTTGCCTTTCCCTTCTTTTCCTTCAGTTCCGGTCCCAACCTTCACACACGCCCGTTATTTTCACCACCCGTTCGATGCCCGTCTCTCACCTACGGTCTAACGTCACCTTGAGAGAGAGAGAGGGAGAGAGGGAGAGGAGAGACAGAATTGTTTAGTTTAGGTTCTCTCCTTTTCTCCTCTCCTTTCTTCTCTCCCTCTCCTCCTTCTTTCCTCTCTTCACTTTCCTCATCTTACCTTTCTTTGCTCTCTTCCCCTCCTTTCCCCTCCACCCCTCTTTTTCGTCTTGTTTCCCCTCCTCTCCATTCCTCTCCTCTCTTCTCTCTCCTCTCTCTTTTCTTTCTCACCTGTCTCTGCTCTTTTCCTCTCCTTTCCCCTCCACCCCTCTTTTTCGTCTTGTTTCCCCTCCTCTCCATTCCTCTCCTCTCTTCTTCTCTCTCCTCTCTTTTTTCTTTCTCACCTTTCTCTGCTCTTTTCCCCTCCTTTCCCCTCCACCCCTCTTTTTTGTCTTGTTTCCCCTCCTTTCCATTCCTCTCCTCTCTTCTTCTCTCTCCTCTCTTTTTTTCCTTCTTGGAGGGCATTCTCTGAAGAGCGCTGTTTTTCAGTCTCACCTAATGACCTATGTACGAAGAGAGAGAGGAAGAGGGAGAGGGAGAGAGTGTGAGAGTGAGAGATTATTTATACTACTGCAACTTGTACTATCTTTGAATTCTTAATATCTTGTCAGCCTCATTTTCTAGGGTCAAACTATTCTCTGATATAATAGTGCTTGCAACGAAATGATGTAAGAAGTTTAGACGTTCGCCATGATGCAGGAACAGGACTGGCCGGTATATATCGCAATGTTCATGGCTTGTCTATGTTAATTGGGTGGTTTAAATGTGTAAATGTTTTCTTTTGGCGCTAGGTCTGCGCGCGCGCGTGTGTGTGTGTGTGTTCACGGCAATGTACAAGAACAGGATTTGCAGGCATATGGCATGTGGTATGTGGTATGTGGCGTTTAATTACTTCGTTTCAATGTGGGCAAAGTGATTGTTTGTTGTACAGTCGCCCCAAAACTGAAGTTCATCCCAGTACACAAAGTAATATGAAAGCGGTTTAAAACATGCGGCAATTACAGTTAGAATTTAAGTGGATCATGTATAGTATTTCGTTCATTCTTTGTTTTATTGTTTAAGTGTTGTTGCGCAGTCAGCTGAAAAAGTAAATTCCATTCCAGAACACAAGGTAATATGAAAGCGGCTTAAAACATACGCCATTTACAGTTAAAATTAAAATACATCATGTGTAGTTGTCATTCATTCTCTTTTTTGCCGTCTTAAGTATGTGTTTGTTGTCCGAGAAAGTAAATTCCACGCATGAACATCAAGTAATACGTAAAATGCAACGTGCTAATTAAAGTTCTGTAACACTCACATACCTGTTGAACCCTCACCTGCCGCTTCTGGCAACTAAGCGCGCCTTCTGCTGCTGCTCTTCGCAACAAATCATAGACTGCAAAAAAAGAAGAAAAGAAAAAAAAGTAACAATCTCAACTAGACAACAGGTCGCCCACTTTAACCTGACGTAACGCATCCTGTTCTCTCGCTTTTATGAAACAACTGCCGCCGGTGTAAAAAATGAACTTCAACGTTGTGCAAGTATGTGATAGTGGGAAAAAGTGGCCCCTAATCTAACCTAACCTGGATAAAACGGGTCTGGCGTCGTCTAATGTGGGGCACAACAAACACACGCCCCTCAAACGAAGCCGTCATACCCAAGGCAGGCATGACGAGGCGAGAAGGGGCAGGGGAGAGGGTGGGAAGTCCCCCTCTGCCCTGCGCGTCAATTACAGTGAGGCAGATCATAAGTCTGCCAACGTACCCGAGGCAGCACGACAAGGCGCGAAGAGGCAAGAGAAAGGATGGGAAGTCCCTCTCTGCTATGCCTGTCAATTGCTTTGAGGTGGACAACAGCACCAGACATGCACGCTTTCAAGGAGATCGAAACTGGCATACCCGGGGAGTTTTTTTTTTTTTTTTTTACAACATAGGAGACAGCTCAAGGGCACAAAAAAAAGAAACAATAATAAAAAAAGCCCGCTACTCGCTGCTCCTAAAAAAAAAAAAAAAGAATCAAAAGAATAGGCAGGGCAATGCAAGGGAAGAAGAGGGGAGTCGATGAATGTTCTGCCTGGCTATAACATTGAATTCCCCGCCTGCACATGAATTATATTTGCATTATAAACACACACACACACACACACACACACACACAGACACACACACACACACACACACACACACACACACACACACACACACACACACACACACACACACACACACACACACACACACACACACACACACACACACACACACACACACACACACACACACTCAAGAACGAAGCTTGCATACCAATGGCAATACGAATTAGTGAGTGCTCCATTGTACATGTTCCATTAGCCCATTCATTTTTGCTGCCAACACGGGAGTCGTCCATTTGATGCAACTGTGATGTAAGAATGAATGGACGTAAAAGGCAAATAAAAAAAAAAAAGCTCAATGGTACTTTCACTACCTACAGCGCAAAAAAAAAAAAAAAAGACTTAAATTGTGGTCAGACAGATGAGTTACGTTGGTCTTGTCGTGTAATTAGATGGTTCAAATAAAATGAGCTGTGCAGTGAGGGCTGATATTACCTGCACCCCCCCCCCTACCTGAGGCGAATATTTGCACACCTGTCCACCTGTCTCTCCGCCCGTCGAACCTGATGTATGAGCGCGATAGATCAAGGTCGAGCAATAATTAGTATTTTTTCCTTTTTTTTATTTTTAGTTTCACCAACAACCTTTTAAGTCCCTCATCTTCTCTTCTCTCCAACTCTAACCACTCACTTCCTTCCACTTCTCCCTCTCACACCTTCATTTACTCCCTCTCTCTCTCTCTCTCTCTATTCCGTGCCCCACCATGTATCTGTTATCTTCCTCCCTCCCTCCTGCTCCTCCTCCTCCTCCTCCTACCACTAGATTATTCATCCTCTCCCGAGGTCCACTATCTCAGTCACAGGAGGAACATCACGGACGTCGAGCAAAAAATAAATGTCTATAAGAAAACCTAATGAGAATACTTTCGCTACTATTCCTATTAAGGTAGAGAGAGAGAGAGAGAGAGAGAGAGAGAGAGAGAGAGAGAGAGAGAGAGAGAGAGAGAGAGAGCGAGAGCGAGAGAGAGAGAGAGACCCAGACATAAAAATCAGCCCGGGACACGTTAATATAAAAACAATACGAAAGCAAAACAGCCGAGGAACTTTGTCCAGTAAATGTAAAAGTAAACAAAGCTGGTGAGTGATAAGAATGAGTGATGTGACAGGCATAATCAAAAAAACAAAATATCACGAGGCTGGGAAGAAATATATACTGTGTGTGTGTGTGTGTGTGTGTGTGTGTGTGTGTGTGTGTGAGAGAGAGAGAGAGAGAGAGGTTAATATGTTGAAAGTTGAAGGACACCCCCCAGAGAGAGAGAGAGAGAGAGAGAGAGAGAGAGAGAGAGAGAGAGAAAACACTGAAGGAGCTCGACAGGAAATGAGCAGACAAATACACAGAAGGCTAGACACACGTAGTCAGGTAGCCGAAGCTCCTGAATATTTACTGAGACACTCGTTGCGACGCTCGCTTTGTTTCCCCCTGTTTGTTCTCACACGTAGGAGGAGGAGGAGGAGGAGGAGGAGGAGGAGGAGGAGAGCCGTCGACCACTTGAGTATATCATTTCTCCTATTTTTCTTCATCTGTCTCTCTGTCAATATATAACCTCCGTTTATTTGTCTGTCTGTCTCATCTTCTTGTTAGACAGTGTACCTCTTGCTCTATCTGTCTAATTAATCTCCCTTTTGTTCCTCTTTCTGTTCGTTCGTCTGTCTATCCTTCTGTCTTTCTATTATTGTATCTGTTTGTGTTCCTATCTCTCAATCCGTCCGTCAGTGTCTTTCCTATGTTAGTCTGTGTGTGTGTGTGTGTGTGTGTGTGTGTGTGTGTGTGTGTGTGTGTGTTCGCCACTAGTTCTGTCTGTCTGTCTGTTCGTCCATCCACTCCTCAGCATAATTGGGTGTCTCCGTCTCTGTCTGTCTTTCCTTCCCTCGTGTCTGTCTGTCTGTCTGCCTCTTGGGATCACCTTTTTCTTCCTTAGTGTCAAGAGAGACGAAGCGATTCTAAAAGTTACCCGTGACGCCTCATTTCACCGAGTTGATTTGCTGCCCCCCTCCTCCTCCTTCCTCCTCCTCCTCCTCCTCCTCCTCCTCCTCCTCCTCCTCTTCCTCCTCCTCCTCCTCCTCCTCCTCCTCCTCCTCCAGCCCATCATCGAGTCATCAAGAGAGTAATTATTTCACTCATCTTCTCATTTCACTGCCTTTTCGTCGTTCTTTCTTTTTTGGGGGTAATTTTTGTAATCATATTTTGCTCCCAATTCGAGTTTATGGGTTTCTTTTTTTATCCTTCCTTTTTAATTGCTCCACTAGATTTAAATTGGTTTCGTCTCTACCCGGTCTTATTAGTGTAGCTAATATCTTGTCTGCCTCCTTTTCCTCTTCTCCCTCCTCTTTATTTTCCTCTCTCCCCTCCTTTTCCGCCTCCACCACCTTTTTTCTCTTCCTATTCTTCTTCCTTCTCGTTTTTGTAATCCTTCTCTTCTTGCTCTTTGTCGTGCTTCGCCTTCTCCTCCTCCTCTTTGTCCTCCTTCTCCTCCTCCTCCTCTGACGCGTCCTTCTTTTCCCTCTCTTTATCCCCTGTTTTGCAATTTCCTTTTTCTTGCCTTTTGCCCCGCGTGCCTTTGTGAATGAGTCTGCTAAGAGAACGCAATTAACTCTCCGCTTGTCTCTGCTAATTAGGGAAGACATGAGGCGAGTGTGAAGACGTGAATCATAAATGCGAATAAAAGGAAAAAAAATAGAGATATTGAAAATGGAAGAGAGGAAATATAAAAACAATGGGGTAGTGGGGAAGAGGGTGGAGGTGCATAGAGATGATGGAAAGGGGAAGTAGAAGGTGAAAATAGGAGTATGTGGAAGGGTAAGCGCACGTAACTAGGTCTTTTGTTGTATGTTGAATGTTGCTGTATGGATGGATGTGTTGTATGGATGGAGGCTGACAGAATGTAATAGTTAATAATGACTGACTCGAAGGCCTTAAATCAGCAACATGAAGAAAAAAGAAAATTAGTGATTCATAGGTATTGAGTGAGAGAGAGAATGAAAATGAAAATGAAAATGAAAATGAGAATGAAAATGAGAGTGAAAATGAGGAAGAAAATGAGAAAGAAAATGAGGAAGAAAATGAGAAAGAAAATGAGAAAGAAAATGAGGAAGAAAATGAGGAAGAAAATGAGAAAGAAAATGAGAAAAAGAATGAGAATGAGAAATGAGAGAGAGAGAGAGAGAGAGAGAGAGAGAGAGAGAGAGAGAGAGAGCAATAAGAAGGGGCGTGCCCACCTACCAGCCCCCACCATTACCTTCCCTTATTCCGGTCGTGTGAAAGTCGCTGTCAAGGTTACTTACTTACATTCACCTGCGTCCTGTTCCTGTTTACCTGAGTTATCGCTGTTTTTCCTTCTCCTCCTTCTCCTCCTTCTTCTTCTCGTCCTCCTCCTCCTCTTCCTCCTCCTCCTCCTCCTCCTTCTTCTCGTCCTCGTCCTTGTTCCCTTTCTCTGTCCCTAATCTCTCTTAATTTTCTATACTGATTTATTTTCTTTCCCTTTCCGTTCATTTCCTTAACTTTCCGTTTCTTTCATTTCCTTTCTGTTCCTCTCCTTTCCTTTCCTTTCCTTTCCTTTACCTTTCCTTTCCTTTCCTTTCCTTCCTTCCCTTTCCTTTCCTTTTCTTTTTCCTCCTTTCCTTTCCTTTCCTTTCCTTTCCTTTCCTTTCCTTTCCTTTCCTTTCCTTCCTTCCCTTTCCCTTCCTTTCCTTTTCTTTTTCCTCCTTTCCTTTCATTTACTTTCCTTTCCTTTCCTTTCCTTTTCTTTCCTTTCCATTTGTTTTCTCTCCTTTCCTTTCCTTTCCTTTCCTTTCCTTTCCTTTTGTTTTCTCTCCTTTCCTTTCCCTCCGTTCCCATGCCTTACCTTTCCATATAAACTGGCTCATTTCAGACTTTTCATCAATTCTCTTCTCTACTCTCCTCCTCTCCTCCTCTCTCCTCTTATTTCCTCTCCTTTCGTGTCCTATCCTCTTCTCCTCCTCTTCTCCCTGCCTCCTGCTTTCCTCCGCTTTCGTTCATTTCTCAGTTTATAATATTCCTCTCCAATCTCTTCACATTTGCTTCTTCTCAGACGTATTAAAGTTTCATTCATACTCCTCAAATCTCTCTAAGCTGTCATTAACATGTGTGGGCTCATTTCCTGCCTTAATTTTTTTCTCTTTTCACGTGTTTTTAGAAATAGTTTGTTTTCAGTTTTTGTAGTAGTAGCAGTAGTAGTAAAAGAAGTCGTAGCACCAGTAGTAGTAGTAGTAGTAGTAGTAGTAGTAGTAGTAGTATGTGTAGCCGCAGCATATCAACAATTACAGTAAGAGAAAACAGTATAATGAGAAAGAAAAATCACTCCTGTAGAGGTTATTAAAAGTTTCCCATTCTTTCTGCTCCTCCGTCTCCTCCCCTTCCTCCTCCTCTTCCACCTCCTCCTATTCTTTTTCCTCCATCACCTAACTTTTTATATAACTTTAGTATATTAAGCAGCAGCACATCAACAACTACAGTAAGACACAACAGTATAACGAGAACAGAAAAATCACTCCTGAAAAGCTTATTAAAACTTTCCCACTGCTCCGCCGTCTCCTCCTCTTCCTCCTTTTCCTCCTCCTCCTCCTCCTCCACCTAACTGCCTGCCTTGGTATTTGTTTGTCTGCAGTACACAGTTACACAACCACACACACATTTTTCCTCTTTACTTTATCACTTTTTACCTCAACAGATTTTTCTTTATCCACAAACTCTCCCTTTCCTTCCGTGGTGTGTGCGTGCGTGACTTTACCTTTCTCCTTTTTTACATTTTTTTCTTGACGGGGGAGAGGACGCGTGTTAAGTTACCGTGCGTGGGTTGGCGTGTCGTGGGTGTGTTGGCGTGTGACGTGGTGGGCGTGTGGGCGTGTCTCCAGATATCGTTGTATATATTAGCAGATTATTCCTCTCCATTGTGTTCTTAGTCATTGCTCTGTTTGGCGTTTATCTCCTTTACTGACCTGACCTTTTCCCTTTTTGTTTGATATTCTTCCTTGTTTATTGTTTTTGTTTACTATCTTCTTTATTCTTCGTTTTATACCCTTATTTTTTTATACTATTACTTCTACTACCACCACCACCACCACTATACTACTACTACTACTACTACTACTACCACCACCACCACTACTACTACTACTACTACTACTACTATCACTACTACTGACACTACCTTTACAGATATTTCCTCCTGTCCAAGGCATATTTTTTTCGTAAAAGATCAAACAAACAGATTCGTGGAAGTCGGTCTATGCCTGAAATAAAGAGTCCGAAGCAGCAAGGGAAACAAATGCTAAAAAGTTGGAGATAAAAGGTAAAAAATGGTCAAAGGATAAAGACTGTAGAGAGAGAGAGAGAAGAGGGAAGGAAGAGAGGAAGAGGAGAATGCTAGGAGAGAAGGAGGGGGGGGAGAGGAAAGATCTACTGGGCAGCATCACGGTAGAGGAAGAAGACGGAAAGGAAAAAGGAAAAACAATATCCAGCCTCAGAAAATAATAATTGGGAGAGTGAAAACTGCGCCGGTAAACTTGAAGGAGGAGGAAAGAGAGACCGTGGCGTGGAGGAGGGAGGAGGAGGGAAGGAGAAAGAGAAGGGGAGGAGGAGGAGAAGACAGTGACAGGAAGAAGGAGAGGCGTAATGAGGTGAGGCAAGAGGAAGGGAAGGAGAAAGAAGGAAAGAGGGAAGGAAGGCATGAAGCAAGGAATGAAGGAAGGAGGGAAGGAGGGATGGAGGAAAGGAGGGAGGGAGGGAGGGACTGCAGAGCGTTCCTTGACGTCAAAATAAATAATGGTGGAAGGACTTGAGGAGGAGGAGGAGGAGGAGGAGGAGGATAAAGTGAAATAAAATAAAAAGCGAATTATATGAAAACTGAAACAGACATTAATGAGGTAAGGAGAGGAGATGATTCTGCAACACACACACACTCACACACACACACACACACACACACACACACACACACACACACACACACACACACACGCACACGCACACGTACACGCACAAAATACCACCAAAGAATAAAACGAGAAGAAATAAACCACAAAAAGATAACAGCAACAATGAGAACGGACAACAAAACGGACACACGGCGCTAAAAAAAAAAAAAAAAAAAAAAAAAAGTTGGGACGTGTGTAAAAATCCAACACAATTCTTTATGGGCGAGAAAATTGTAGCGTTTTCTTGGACGTAATAGGCCCGGTTCTTCTTACCTGGGGGAGGGTCGGCCAGGTAAGTGAAGGGAGGGATGGAGTGGGAGGAGGATTGGGGGGTGCAGGCAGGCAAAGGGGTGGTAGGTGAGATGATGGGGTAGGAGATTGGGTGACGGGATGGGGAGAGGAGGAAGAAGAGGGGAGGCAACGGAGTGGAGGCATGGTGGTGAAGCAGAGGAAGAAAGGTGGATTGGAAGGAAGGGAAGTATAGTAAGGGAAGATGAGACGAAGAAAAGAAAGTGAAGGTAAAAAGAAGGGCGTAAGAAATAGAGAGACTAAAAGGTGTAGATAAGAATGTTTGAATGAAGGGGAGGAGGGGAGGTAACTGAGTGGAGCAGCGGAATAAGGGTGGAAGGGAAGGAGGAAAATATAACGAGAGAAAAGGAGAAAAGGAAAAGAAGGGAAGGTAAAGAGATGGGAAGATGAAAAATAGAAAGTGAAGGGAATGGAGGAATAGAAGGGAAAAATGCAAAGAAAGTTGAGGGAATAAAAACAAACAAACAAACAAACAAAGGAAAGAACGGACCGGGGGAAAGGAAAAGGAGACATGAGAGGAAGGAAGAAGGGGAAGAAAGGAAGGGACGACAGGAGGGGAAGCATTTAGGAGGAAGTGGATGTAAGGTTCAAGGAAGGGGAAACGTGACGAGGAGAAAGGGAATATGAGAGAGAGAGAGAGAGAGAGAGAGATAGCCAGAAAGAGAGACGTGATTTACCGCTACACGTGTAAGTTATCTACCTGCAAACTAATTAGAATGCATAGGAGGCGGCGCAAGCATGAGTGAGGTGTGAGGACGAGTCAAGAGGAGTGACGGGAATACACAAAGACACAAAGGAACGGACTTGGGGAGGGAGAGGGAGAATGGGAAGAAATTGGGGTGAGAGTAGGCAACAAGGCGAGGACGAATGAAAGATGGAATGAAGGAGAGGAGGGAATGCACGGGAGGAAGCGGGAAAGAAATGTGGAAGGAAGGGAGGAAGGAGGAGTGGAAGGAAGAAAGGAAGGCAAGGGAGAGAGTAGGGAAGAATGGACGAAGGAACAAAGGAAGGAGCTAATGGTTGAAGGAAAGTAGATAATGAAAGAAAAAGAAAAAGAAGGAAGTTGGGGATTAATTTATTGAAGAGTGAAAGAATGAGTAAGGGAAAGAAGGAAGGAAGAAACAAAACAAACAAACAAACAAAGAAACAAGAGAGGAATGGGAGAATGAATTAATAATGAAAATGAAGGAAAGAAGGAAGGAAGAGAAAGAGAGAAATGAAATGAAAAGAGGAAGGAAGAATAGAGGAAAACTTGACTGTATAAAACAAAGAAATAAACAATCCAGGGAGGGGAAGAACGCACCGCTTCACCTTATCAAGATTCTAAGTCTGTGTTTGTACATGGAGCACGGGGGCGCCACACGTGTTTCCCGTTAACTCACTCTTATAAGCCGTGGGGTGAGGGCGAGGAAGCGGTGACAAAAATACACAATGACGGACAGGTGGGAAGAGGCTTACCTCCGCCTGATCTAATAAAGCTTTTGAGTCCATGACATGCAAGGAGAAGGGGAGGGAGCACGTGTATGTATTCAGTTAACTTATTTGGAGAAACTTGTACCAGAGTAATCGTTTGAGGAAGGCTGACAATTACACACAATGCCACACAAGGAAAGACTGTTGTTCACTCCTACAGATAGAGGTGTAAAGTCTTGTTTATGTCGAGGGGAGGGAGGAAGGGGAGGACGTGCATGCATTACGTATGTGGAGGGACTTTGAGGAGAGGGACCAGAAAAGGGTGATTTATTTACCTATGTTTTCCGGGCGTAGGGAGTTTGGTTGCCAGTTATGGGGAGCTGGGTTACCATCTGAGGGGAGTTAGTTAACTGTTTTATTAGATTACAGTGTTTGATCGGATCTAGTGGCTAAAACATCACACAGATAAACTGCAGCTGTTTATAATTTGTTTTACGACCCATGAACTTGCAGTGGAGGGGTGGAGAGTGAATGACCGCAGTCCAGGAGAATTCGTTACTCCTTAGTACATACGAGACGAAGGGAAATTGCAGGCTCGTTTTACCGTAATTGAACAAGATTGGACCAGAGGGATCGAGGGAGGATGATCGGCAGTCCCAGAGGTGAAATGACTTTAGCACATACAAGGGTAAGGGGAATGTGTAGCCTGGTAACGTATATGAATGAAATTGTATTAGAGACATCGAGGAGGGGAACCAGCTGTCCCAGGGAACTCTTCGTGACCTGGAAACAAATGCCACTGGACGAGAAATTTCTATTCGGAGCACGGCTGAGTGGGCGCGGGGCGGAGAAAAATCTGCGTCGCTCCTGATAGGCAAGAATTATGCGTCACTGAATCAGGTGTGTCAAGGTGAGGACGCCAGGTGAAGGGGATACTGGCCAGGGACTAATGAGTGGGAGCCCCGACGCGACCCTCACTGAGTTTTCCGATGATTGTTAATGTAATTAGCGAGCGGGGTGAATTAGTTACATACTGACGGGACCATTAGTGATTGTTTGTGTAATTAGCGAGCGTGGTTGAATGAATTATTGGCTGATCGGGTTGTGAAATGAATTGGGCCCACGTGTAAATATTGCAATGACGCTACTCGTTGTTGTTTTTTATGTTTTGTCAGTCGTTATAAGAATATTGCCACTAATCGCTGGTGAATTGCGTCTCATCTGTGGCAGTATTAGCAGAATGATAAGGAAGGGTCGCTGTTAAACTTCTACCTTTCCCTTAAAGAATATTGGCTAAGTAAGTCTGTCTGGCCGATGTCAATTCTTATCTGCTTACATTCTCTTAGTGTTGACGAAATAATTGTTACCGGAGTGTTTTTTCTCATTTTTTTACTTTCACTTCGTCCCTCCAGCTCGCGTTTTTCTCTACCGTGAGCCGCGCCGTGTGGTCGTGTCATTTGTTTCACCTTTACCTGACAGTTTGGGCACAGGAGAGTTGCGAAATCCACACTCATATGAATCTTAATCTAATATACGTATGTGTGTGTGTGTGTGTGTGTAGAGAGAGAGAGAGAGAGAGAGAGAGAGAGAGACCCATTATCACGTTGCGTCGTATACTTGTTGTGCCGCTCAGGTCTTATGCTAATGAGCTCAGCCTAATTATCATACTCGGACAGGTGAGGCGGGCGGCATTAGGACCACAGGTAACGCTGGGGGTCACTCGGTGTTATGAGGCCACGTGCACAGGTGAGGTAGGGGGGGGGGGGTGAGGGAAGTGGAGGAAGGTTGGGGAGGGTGAGGGAGGGGTGGAGGTGGGTAAGGGAGGATTGGGTGGGATCGGGAGGATAGAGATCAAGATGGTAATTATGAAGGACAGGTGGTGGTGGTGGGGGGGTGAAGGGACGGTAAAAGAGAAGGTACGAGAAGAGAAAAGAAGAAAGTAAGAAAGAAAGAGAAAGAAGAAAAGAAAGAAAGAAAAAAGAAAGAGTAAATGCACTTTTGAATGTATATATTAATAAATTTCCTCCTCCCTCCCAAGCACTCACCCCCCCCACACACACACACCACTCACCACCATTACCATCACCATCACATAGAGAGCATTCAACCTGATCGCCTTCTATTCGAGGCAAAGAGCTTTTCATCGGTCTGACCCTCATTAACGAAGGCTTGTGGCCGGGAGAAGCGCCCCTGAAAAATGGACGTGTTATTGCTGTGCTTGAGGGAAAACGAGGCTCATGTTATTTGGCGGGATGTGCGGCGTCTCATTAGCGGTCTCTGGGATAGGAAGGAACGAGAGGCCTTTTTTTTTTTTTTTTTTTTTTTTAACAACAAAGGAGACAACTAAAGATCACACAAAAAAGGAAACAATAATAAAAAGAAGCCCGCTACTCGCTGCTATTGCTATTGTTGTCGTTATTGTTATTTCTGTTGTTGTTTTTGTTGTTGTTGTGGCATTCAGCTATTATTGTTTGTGTTAAAATTATCTAATCTTTTGTATTGTAAAAAGGATTGAGAAGAGTATTGCTTGCTACCACACCTGTTCTCTTTTTCTTTCTTTCTTCTTTCTTTCTTTCATTCTTTGTCTCGTTTTCTTTTCTTCGCTTATAATTTTTTTTCTTTGCCCCTTTCTCTCTCTCTCTCTCTCTCTCTCTCTCTCTCTCTCTCTCTCTCTCTCTCTCTCTCTCTCTCTCTCTCTCTCTCTCTCTCTCTCTCTCTCTCTCTCTCTCTCTCTCTCTCTCTCTCTCACACACAATTAACAACACCTGCATTCCTGACGTTACGGTGCACTGCTTTTCCAGGTAAGTACAGGTGGGCGTAATTTGGCAGGCATGCAGGTAACAGGTAATATCGCTTTCCGGCCGGCACTTCCAACGTGTCAGTGAGAGTTGCTTTACGATTATTGGCGCAGTCGAGCATATAGCGCTAATTAAAGACAAATATAGCGAGCAGAGTAATATTTTAGTTGTGTTGTCGTTTCATGTGTAGAATATCGTTTTTCTTTTTTTCTTGAGATTTTTAGAGGTATCATTATTATTACTATTATTTTTATTATTATTATTATTATTATTATTATTATTATTATTATTATTATTATTATTATTATTATTATTATTATTATTATTATTATTATTATTATTATTATTATTATTATTATTATTATTATTATTATTATTATTATTATTATTATTATTATTATTATTATTACTCATTTCCTTATCTTTGTTACTTAAACTGAAAATTGTTACGCTAGTTTCTTGCAGTTAGGTCTTCGTTTTCCTTGCACTTTCTTTTCTTCTCTTTTTTCTTTAGCTTTATGTGCATTGAATATTTTTTTTAATGTGGAGGAAACTGCTCTTTTCTCTTACTTTTCTTTTTCAAGTGTACTGTATGTGTGTTTTGTTAAGTCCTTTCCCTCTACTGTATTTTCCTCTTCATATGACACAGTCTCTTTAAGTAGGAGAATATCAATACAGCTCTGAAATGATGTTTGAGGGATGCGAAATTAGATGTTATAGATTTCATTTCACTTTACAGTTTCTTCGTGCGTCCATTCTTGTCCCGCCTAATGAATCAATGCAGTAGTTAATTAGCATCTCCACTCTCTTAACCTTCTCAGTGGTAAACACTCTCTCTCTCTCTCTCTCTCTCTCTCTCTCTCTCTCTCTCTCTCTCTCTCTCTCTCTCTCTCTCTCTCTCTCTCTCTCTCTCTCTCTCTCTCTCTGTATTTTCATTGCGTTTTTTTCTGTTCTTTGTTCTCGTTTTTCCTTATTTTGTTCTTTGTTACTGTTTTTTCATTCCCCTTTTCTTTATTCTCAATTTTCTTTTTCTTCGTTCATATGTTTAATTATTTTTCTTCTCTTCCTCTTTTCATGCAAACGTGTTTATTTTTTTCCTTGTACCCCCATTTTCTCTCTCTCTCTCTCTCTCTCTCTCTCTCTCTCTCTCTCTCTCTCTCTCTCTCTCTCTCTCTCTCTCTCTCTCTCTCTCTCTCTCTCTCTCTCTCTCTCTCAACCCCCCCCTCCCCTCTCCCCCACACGTGGAGTGATAGGAATCTAACTTTTTTTGGAGCCTAGTCACAAGAGCTTCCATCAGTTGGGTAAGCCTGATGACGAACATCTGCTTAGGGCTATAGACTCGCCGTGTTCTAAGAGGTGACGAGTGTAGGAGCTCTTAGGAAGGAAGCTGCGTCGACCTGTTGATGGGACACGAAGAAGAGATAAGGCAGTTTTTTTTTTATGGCTGTGGTGGTGGTGGATGTGAATTTGGGATTAGGCTTGTGTGTGTAGAGGGGTGCAGGGGTAGTGATGGTGGGTGGGGGGGGATACCGTTCACAGATTATTGGGCAGAGTTTTATGTATGAAAATATCACTTCCTCTTCTTTTTTTCCTTCGCTGTCATCTTCTCTCGTATTTTTCCTCTTCGTTCCTTTTTTTCTATTTCTTTTCTTTTTCCATTACCGTCCTGCTCCTTCTCCTTCTACTTTCTCTCTTCATTACCTCCGTGCTCCTTCTCCTCCTACTCCCCTCTCCTCTTCCTCCCTCCTCTCCCTCCCTAGTTGTTGTTGTTGTTGTTGTTGTTGTTTTCTTCTTCCATCCATTTCCTCCTTCTTGTTTCTTCTTCTTTTGTCGGACCCAACCTTCCTGCAGAAAAAGTTAACGCGAAAACGATCACTTTCATATAAAAATCACAGTGTCTATTACTCCGTTGCGAGAGGAGCGGACCAAAATATCCTCTGCGTAACGAAGTGCCTAACGAATCGATTAAATTACCTGACCTTATGGACCAACGTGCGTTTAGATGCCAGTGTTTCTATTTTCTATTCGTCCTCTTCTTTTTGTTCTCGTACTCCTCCGTTACTTTCGATCATCTTTATCCATTCCGCCCTCGTGCCATATGATGTTTCGCATTAGGGGTTGAGGAGGAAGAGGAGGAGGAGGAGAAGGAGAAGGAGAAGGAGGAGGAGGAGAGGCTGAGGGAGTGGAGATCTTATTGTTTTTGAGTACATGGGTGGAAGAAGGAAGGTGCGATGGAAGGGAAGGTGGAGATCCATGCTATTTCAGGTCATTGTTGAAGAGAGAGAGAGAGAGAGGGAGGAGGAGAAGCAAGAAAGGAACACGGATTAAGGATATACACTGCTCCAGAACATGCGTCGAGGCCAGAGGTAGAAAGTAGGAGGACAAGGAGAGGGGTTGGCATGCTTTATAGGAACATGAATACAGGAAAGTGGGACGGAGAGGCAGGAAGGAGGGAACGAAAGAGGAAAACGTGCCTTGTCGACCATACTCTTCCGTCACACCTCGATCTCTCTGCCTGTAAAAAGGACGCTAGATCGAGCACGTCTTTTTACGGGAAGATGCGGAAACTCTTGACGCTTTGGGAGGGGGAGAGAGAGGGAGAAAAAAAAAAAAAAGAGGGAGAGAGAGGGAGAGATGCGGAAATTCTTGACGCTTTAGGATGGAGTGTGAGTGTGAGTGTGAGTGTGAGTGTGAGTGTGTGTGAAAGAGTGAAAGAGTGAAAGAGTGAGAGTGTGAAAGAGTGAGAGTGTGAAAGAGTGAGAGTGTGAAAGAGAGAGAGTGAGAGAGAGAGAGAGAGAGAGAGAGAGAGAGAGAGAGAGAGAGAGAGAGAGAGAGAGAGACGGCTTTTGTTCTCGGCGTCGTTTGTAAGGTTGTCTTGAAGTTAATGGTCGTCGTTTGTGTAGGTCGTTTTTAATGGTTTTGGCGACGGTTGAGAGATGTTGGCGATGAGAAAGAGGAGGAGGAGGAGGAGGAGGAGGAGGAGGAGGAGGAGGAGGAGGAGGTACTCATAATACTATTGTTTAACGTGGGTGTAAAGGATTTGTCTCATCTCTCTCTCTCTCTCTCTCTCTCTCTCTCTCTCTCTCTCTCTCTCTCTCTCTCTCTCTCTCTCTCTCTCTCTCTCTCTCTCTCTCTCTCTCTCTCTGCTCTTAACCCCCCCCCCCCCCCTCGCCTCCCGTATTTCCCTCCGTTACACCCATTTCTCTCTCCACTTCCTGCCACCCCTTATCTTCTCTCCTCCTCTCCAGCCTCCATATCTCGCCTTACTTTACTTCTCTCCCATTATCTCTTTCTCTCCTCTCGCCTTTCCTTGGCTTCATATATGGTCTGGTGCTGTTTTCTCCCTTCTCCTTACATTTATTCCTCCTTATATTAATTCTTCGTTTCTGTATACCTTATTTTTATTCTCGTTGTTTCCTCCCTATTTTTTTTCCCCTTTGTCTGCACCCTCTTCTGCAGTAGCTCATTCTTTCTAATTTTTTGTCTTCCATTCTTCCCATATCTTGACCCGCTTGATTTTGGACACTTTTGTAGCATTTCTCTGTATTTCCTGTGTTGGCATACATTCCAGTTGCTTTCCAGCCCTGTCGTCCTTTCTTTCTCTACTTTTACTCTTTTACGATCAAGCCTTCTATAAAACCTCGTACAACTCTTCATCTCCCTTTTCATTTCTTTGTGCTCTCACTCACCTGTTCTCTCCCACAGCATCACTTAGGCTCCTCGCACCTCCATTAAATATTATACACTGCATGCCGCTTTATGCCTTGTACGTTATTGCCGTGTTGGTAGAGCACACACGCGGGGGGGCGGGGGGGACGGGGATGCATGAGTTCGTTAAGGTAATTGTCTGGGAAGCAGGTGTGCCGTCTCTTACCCCCGTAGCAAGACGTGTGGCCTTAGTCGTCGCATTAGCACGCACTACTTGTCTTGTCCCGCGCTGGTATACACACTCTCTAATGCAGGTAGACGTGGAGAAAGGGTTGTTGTCTGTTTTTTTTTTTTTTTACTGCTTTACTGTTAGTGTGTTGTTGATTTGTCTTAAAAAGTGCTGCTTACTTGCGTCTCTCCTTACTTGTTATTGCTCTTATGAATAGAGACTCGGATGTGTGTAATATGATTCGTATTTACCTTTTCCATCCTTACTTTTGCTCTTGTTCTTTGGTAAGGAGGAAACCTTGCCTTCTTTGTCTTTGTCTCCGCTTATAGAGAAATGAAAACAGAGAAATGGTTGGTTTGTATGATTGTAATGTGATCGAGACCGATACGAGTACCCAGGCACGTTGGCTTACGCTTTGGGCATAAGCTGGCTGAGCAAAGACTAAAAATGAAATGCAACAAGCTCTGAAGGAGGGATTCAGGCAACACTAACCATATTTTTTTCTCCTCAGGTCACCTTCCTGCTGGTGGCCGCGGCCGCGTGCGTCCTGGGCGACAAAGGGGAGGTAAGTCCGGCACGGAGGGGAAGTTCTTGAGGCACAGGTGAACCAAGAACAACCTCCTGCCATTGCGATACCTTGATCGTCCTTTACGCTTCTCTTTAAGCGTGACTTAACAAAATTAAGTAGGAAGGCTTTCCTCACTTAACTCAATATTCAGTGTTCAAAATAATTTGTTACTATTTCTGTAGTTAGTTTTCATTTTATTGTTAGTTAAGACCTTTTGTTGATATTTATGCATTTCATATATCATATATTTTAATTAACTTTACATTGTCAAATGATATTTTTTGCTAAATATTGATATTTTTTCATGCTTTGGAACGAAGTAAATCATATATATATATATATATATATATATATATATATATATATATATATATATATATATATATATATATATATATATATATATATATATATAAAACACACACACACACACACACACACACACACACACACACACACACACACACACACACACACACACGAAGAAAATAGGCTCCAGATCCGCTTATTTGGTGTCACCGCTTCTGCTGCATAATGGCTGTGGTATTTGATAGAGACCACCAGTCTGCCCAACTGGTTTTTTAACAAAGCAAGCAGAGTCTGTCGAGGTGCCTCATCGCCCTCCTCTCCTCAGGTCATTGCCCGCACTGTGTCTGTCAAGTCTCCCGAACGAAGATCCAGCGTCATCTCCCACTTCACCCCCGCGGACCACAGATATGAGGCCACTGGGAGCGTGCTTATCGCCCCGGAGTCCGCGGAGGCCAGCAGGCCAGTCCAGCGAACCTACGGACCTCCAGCAGTCACTCAACAAGTGCAACCCGCTGTGCCAAGTGGACCCGCGCGTCCTGCCTCCAAGGCCTCTGGAGCCGCCCTTACTCGTACGGTAAAGGTCAAGACGCCTGTTAGGGTGCCCACTGTCATATCCCACTTCGTTCCCGCAGACCACAGATATGACGCTGAAGGGTCAGTCACCATCGTGAAGGGATCAGCTGCTTCCACCAGGGGTTCGGCTGCTGGCTCTGGCGCAGCGGCTCAGTTTGTGTCCCTTCCAGCGCCCCCCCGCAAGGTCAAGGTGGAACGAAAACTAAGTGCGTCTTCACAGGGATCTTCCAGTTCTGCTGCTGCCGCCGCCGCTGCTGCTGCTTCTGCCGCCAAATTGGCCCTGACGAGGACCGTCTCTGTCAAGAGCCCCGAGAGGGTGCCAACTGTCATCTCCCACTTCGTGCCAGCAGAACACAGATATGAGGCAACCGGCTCCGTCACCATCGTCAAAGGGTCACAGAATTCTGGAAGTGGCTCAGCTGGTGGCCAGGCTCAGTTTGTTTCAAGACCTGCCCCTGCTCCCAAACCCAGACGCCCTGCCCCAGTTCCCGCGCTTAAACTAGACAGCCAGTTTTCTGGAGCTTCTTCCTCAGCCTCCAACCTGGCTCTGACGAGGACCGTCTCCGTCAAGAGCCCCGAGAGGGTGCCCACTGTCATCTCCCATTTTGTGCCCGCCGAGCACAGGTATGAAGCTACCGGCTCCGTCACCATCGTCAAGGGGTCGCAAAACGCTGCAAGAGGAGGTTCCCTGAGTGGATCATCTGCTTCACAGGCCACGTTTGTGAAACCTGCTGCCCCTGCCCCTGCCCCTGCCCCTGCCCCTGTTCAGTTTAAGGTGAAGAAAATTAGCAGACCTGCACAGACCTTCTCTTCTGCTGCTTCCTCCGCCGCCAACTTGGCCCTCACAAGGACGGTCTCCGTCAAGAGCCCTGAGAGGATACCCACCGTCATCTCCCACTTTGTTCCTGCCGAGCACCGCTACGAGGCCACTGGCTCCGTCACCATCGCTAAGGGGTCACAAGGCGCCACGAGGAGGGTTTCAGGTGCATCAGGGTCTGCTGCAGGGGCTCAGGTCTCATTCAGACCAGCTGCTATTCCCCTCCCCGTAGCCTCCTTAGCCTCGCCTAAACCGCGTGTTGAAGCTGTCCGCAAAGCATCATCAGGCTCTGAAGCCAACCTGGCTCTGACGAGGACAGTCTCAGTCAAGAGCCGCGACAGGCAGCCCACCGTCATCTCGCACTTTGTACCCGCCGAGCACCAGTACGAAGCTACCGGCTCCGTCACCATCGTGAAGGGGTCGTCTGGAGGCCGTCAATCAAGTGGTTTTAGTCAGGCCTCGTCTAGCTCCGGCAGGAGAGTTTCGGGAGGTAGTTCATCATTTGGAGCCACCGGCGGATCGTCGTTCTCTACTTTTGGTCAAGCGTCTGGAAGTGCCGCTGGTGCATCAGGTAGCCAGGCTGCCTTTGGACAACGTCAGGGCGGGTCATTTGGTGCCTCTGCCTCTGGAAGCTCCTCGGGCAGTAGTGGATCATTCAGTGCTTCTAGTCAATCGTCAAGAAAGCAAGAGTCACTCAGCGCCAGCCGCAAGGCTGCCTCCTCAGGTCAATCCGCCAGTGGCAGAGTTTCTTTCGGAGCCAGTCAGGCAGCATCCGCTGGTGCCTTTGGTCAGGCCTCTGGAAGTGCCAGTCAGGCAGCATCCGCCGGTGCCTTTGGTCAAGCATCTGGACGTGCCAGTCAGGCAGGTTCAGTCAGCGCCAGTCAGAAGGCATCGGCTAGCTCCAGCAGGGCAGAATCATCTTCAGCAAGGAGACAGTCAGCAGCAGCAGCCTCCACCAGTCAAAGTTCAGGTTATGGTACCTCAGCGTCTGCTCAGCGATCACAAGCTTCCGCCGCAGCCGCTGCAGCAGCCGCAGCCGCCAGAGGTTCATCCTCTGAGTCCTACACTTACCGACTGGCGGAACCTTACCGAGGCGGCAGCTCAGTGAGTGCTGCCGAACTTCTCGCCGAACTCAAGGCCTTCAGGGAGGAGTCAGCGAGATCAGGAGTCAAGATCAGCCAAACGAGACAGTCCGGCAGAGACGACGATGGCAGTGTAAGTATTTCTTTCACAATGTGTTCCTTTGTCTGTGTATAACAGTTGGCAAAATGCCCTGTTCCCTTGTCTCCATAGCTGATTAGGTCTTATTAAAGAGAGAGAGAGAGAGAGTATCCTGGTGTGTGTGTGTGTGTGTGTGTGTGTGTGTGTGTGTGTGTGTGTGTTGTGAGGTTAAGACTTTGTTATGTATGTATACATTTGATAGGTGTCATCGAAACCATTCCATCTCTTCGTTATCACGTGTTTGAATGACAAGAAAATGTTTGCCAACTCAGCCTCTTCCATTCTAATTTTTCGCTTTGCCTTTAATCATTAATATATTGTGTTAATATGACATCCATATTCTTGCGAATTCTATATAAATTTAACTTGAATGCGAAACCCATATTTAACTTTTGCAAGCAAGATAGCAGGCTGTCGCAGCTGTGGGGTCCTGTGACTTGGCTACAAATACCTTGATTAACTGTCATTGAGCCATTACCAAACATCAGCCCCCATGGAAGGTTCAATTCAAACCAGCAGTGCCCAGACCTATATCAGTTCGCCATTAATATCATCTCTAAAACACTGGACATGTTAGGGTTTAGGAGCATACATGAGCTAACCCCTGCCAGCCGTGCCTAACAGAGCCCTCCCTGTGTCGCCATGTTCCCGGCAGGGCACAGACCCGTACAACTTCAGCATCCGGGTGCAAGACTCCTCCTCGACCAATTACCAGAGCCGCGATGAGTGGGTCGGGGATGATGGGGTCACCTACGGCTGGTACACAATGCTCATGCCAGATGGCTTCTTCTACAACTACACATACACCTCCCATCCTGTCAAGGGCTACCAGGTACACCCACTCAGGCCCGTGCCACCAACCTCTCTACTTTACAGCTCCATTTCCTGATGTTTTCGCCCCTTTTATGTCTCCTTTTCCATGTCACTCCAAAGTCCTGTTGCTGATTCCCTTCCTTAGTGATGAAGATGAGGGTAGTATTCGTCTTCTTCCTCCATCTTCTCTTCCTTCTCCTCCATCTCCATCTCCTCCTCCTCCTCCTCCTCCTCCTCCTCCTCCTCCTCCTCCTCCTCCTCCTCCTCCTCCTCCTCCTCCTCCTCCTGCTCCTCCTCCTCCTCCTCCTCCTCCTCCTCCTCCTCCTCCTTATAATCATCATCTTTATCTAGTTATCTTACCCATTTATCTATCTCCGTATTAATGCGTGTATATATAAGTTATGTAGGTTCTTTTTTTTTTTTAAATGTATATTATAAACTTTGCATGAAAATAACGACTTTTTAAAGATTGTCAGATTTCTTTTGCACTCATTTCTGTATTGTCCAACTTCATGATAATCAAATTCATTTAGTAAATCAAAATTCCCCAAAGACTGTTTTCAGTGAGAGCTTAAAATCACAACATTATTTTCACTTGTGTTTTTACGTTTGATTTACGTATGTAGTCTCTTTTTCATTCATTGTTAGTAACTTTCGTCTGGTGTATAATTTATTCCCTTTGTAACAGTTTCACACATGTTCAGTATGTTATCAGTTCATGACTTGTTTATTAGTTTGTTTGTGTCTCTGTAAATGTCTGTCTCTGTCTCTCTGCCTTTTTGTCTTTTTATCTGTGTCCTAATCTGTATGTCTATCTATCCGTCTGTCTTTCTGTCTGTCTGTCTGTCTATTTCTGTCTTTCTATGTTCGAGTGTGTAGACACTTATCAGTCACTAACAAACTGTCTATTAATAGTTTGTCAATGTTTTCTACACTCTACCATTTATTTTTGCTCTTCTATGTTTCTGTCTGCATGTATCGTTTCTATTTGTTTGCTCATTTGTTTATCCAACTCAATTCTACGTCTTGCCGTTACTTTACTCTATATGTTTTGTACTTGTCTTTTCCTTCCAATTATCTGTCTTGTGTCTGTTTCTTCTGTCCACTAGTCTGTCAGCACTTCCACGTTACATGTGATCATAACAACATGTTTGACTTACCAAGACCACCATTTGACCAGCCACGCCAGGCAGGCAACACAAACAGACAACAGTACATAAAAGCATGCTTGACACAAACAGACCCGTACGGGGGAAGGAGAAGGGACTTTCTCTGCAACTAAGGTTCACATCTAAAACCAAAATTTTCATGTTCATTTCAGAAAAAAAGCCATTTTTTTTTTCACTGATTGTATTTATTCTAGGACTGCAGACATTGGCTTCGTGAAAACAGCAATTGCATGATTTGTGTTTTAAAAAGGGTCATTGCTGACAAGGGGAGTGCATTAGAAGTTATGTGGAAATCACTGGGATATACAATTGTAATGATAATTATGTAAAGGGAGATTGGAGTACAAGATTCATATCAGATAAAGGATTAAAAGCGGAGAAACATGAAGTTAAATAAGTGACGTACTAAGAATGGTAAGCTCTATGTCAACATATTTCTGGATACGACGAGACAGTGTGACGTTTGGTCTTTTATTGTGTATGACAGTCTTTAACATTTTGCTTTCTTTATAGGTCAAGGTGACGAAGGAAGACTCCGGCATCGCCCTGAAGCCCGTCGAGGCAGACATCTTTGCTCCGGCCACCGTTTTCTCTGACAAAGGAATCGGAAGGTTCGCTGACTTTGCCATCTCTGGCGTCAACAACGACTACCAAGAGCCAAACACCATGAACTACGAAGAGAACGCCGCCGCTATGTTCGCCGAATCACTCGCTGAGGCTATGAATGTTCAACAATCCTCCTCCACTAGGGCCGCCGTCTCCTCCGGGCCTGCCAGTCACATCTGTGGACATAGGATCGTTCGTGAACGTGGCTCCAAGACACCCGGCAGCAGGACCCTTGAAGGACTAGTCTACGGGCCCTGCACCTACACCGAGGAAGCTGCCATCCGCGTCACAGAGGAAAGGAGAGGAAGCTCTGGCTCAGGGTCACGTGGCTCATTTGGTGCCTCGGGCTCAGCTTCTGGTTTTTCGGCTCAAGGATCCTCATCAGGTTTTGCCAGCAAAGCTTCTGGCTCATCTTCAGGTGCCTCCTCGTCATCAGGATCAGCCTCTTTCGGTTCATCTGCTGCCTTTGCTGGCAAGGCCTCTGGTTCGGCCTCACGGTCCTCCTCGTCCTCTGGATCAGCCTCTTCAGGCTCATCTGCTGCTTTTGCTAGCAAGGCTTCTGGTTCGGCCTCTCAGTCTGTCAGCCAGATTTCTGGTTCTTCTTTCGGTGCTGCCAGCAAGGCTGCTGATGCTGCATTTGTGTCTGCTAGCCAGAGCTCTGGATCTGCCTTCGGATCTGCCAGCAAGGCATCCGGCTCTACCTTTGGATCTGCCAGCCAAAGCTCTGGTTCTGCCAGTGCCAGCAAGGCATCAGGTTCTGCCTTTGGTTCTGCCAGCCGCGGCTCTGGTTCTGCCAGTGCCAGCAAGATCTCAGGTTCTGCCTTTGGATCTGGCAGCCAAAGCTCTGGTTCTGCCTTTGGATCTGGCAGCCAAAGCTCTGGTTCTGCCTTTGGATCTGGCAGCCAAAGCTCTGGTTCTGCCTTTGGATCTGGCAGCCAAAGCTCTGGTTCTGCCTTTGGATCTGCCAGTCGCGGCTCTGGGTCTGCCAGTGCCAGCAAGGTCTCAGGTTCTGCCTTTGGATCTGGCAGCCAAAGCTCTGGTTCTGCCTTTGGATCTGGCAGCCAAAGCTCTGGTTCTGCCTTTGGATCTGCCAGTCGCGGCTCTGGGTCTGCTAGTGCCAGCAAGGTCTCAGGTTCTGCCTTTGGATCTGGCAGCCAAAGCTCTGGTTCTGCCTTTGGATCTGGCAGCCAAAGCTCTGGTTCTGCCTTTGGATCTGGCAGCCAAAGCTCTGGTTCTGCCTTTGGATCTGCCAGTCGCGGCTCTGGGTCTGCCAGTGCCAGCAAGGTCTCAGGTTCTGCCTTTGGATCTGGCAGCCAAAGCTCTGGTTCTGCCTTTGGATCTGGCAGCCAAAGCTCTGGTTCTGCCTTTGGATCTGCCAGTCGCGGCTCTGGGTCTGCCAGTGCCAGCAAGGTCTCAGGTTCTGCCTTTGGATCTGCCAGTCAAAGCTCTGGTTCTGCCTTTGGATCTGCCAGTCGCGGCTCTGGGTCTGCCAGTGCCAGCAAGGTCTCAGGCTCTACCTCCGGATCTGCCAGCCGTAAAGTCTCCTCTGGTTCTTCAGGCGCTGGGTCCAGTTTCTTCCAGTCTTTGGGTTCATCTGGTAGTTTGAGCTCATCGGGCTCGTCTGGAGCTCAGTTCTTCGGGTCAGCAGGAGCCTCCAGATCAGGGAGTTCCGAGGAATCTGGATCGGGACGGTATTCCTCAGGATTTACTTTCCAAACCTCCTCCAGCCCATCCAGTTCTGAGGAAAAATCTGGTGAATCATCCTCCAAATTCCAGTCCAGCTCCAGCTCCTTCTCAAGTGGGTTTTCGTCATCTTCTCGCAGTGGTGGAGGAGGATCTGGAGGATCCCTCACGCGCACAGTTTCTGTCAAGTCTCCCGTCCGTCACTCAAGTGTCATCAGTCACTTTGTCCCCGCCGACCACGTTTATGATGCCAGCGCAGGCGTCACGCTCGGCAGCTCCTCGGTGAGACAGTCTTCAACCCCATCCAGAGCTGTGTTTGTGTCTGCAAAGTCAGGTGAGTCTGCCGCAGCTGCTCGTAAAGCTGCCGAGGCTGCCCTTGCCGCCGCCTCTCGCTCTGCTGCTTCTAGGGCCTCGAACTTGGCTCTCACCCGCACTGTTGCCGTCAAGTCCCCAGAGAGACACACCAACGTTATTTCTCACTTTGTTCCCGCCGAGCACAGGTATGAGGCCGTCGGGAGCGTCACCATTCGCAGGGATTCGGAGCAGTCCACGGCGTCCGTGTCTCCCGTCAGGACCTTCACTGTCAAATCCTCTCCCGCGCCAGCCCCAGCCAAAGCCCCCGTTCGTGCCCCAGCCCCGGCTCCTGCCCGTGGTTATGGCACTCCCTCTCGCTCTGCCTCTCCCTCCAATCTATCCCTCACTCGCACTGTTTCCGTTAAGAGTCCGGAGAGAAAGTCAAGCGTCATCTCCCACTTCACCCCCGCCGAGCACAAGTACGAGGCTACTGGCTCAGTCACCATCAACCAGTCGTCAGCTTAAGTAACTGTCCAAGTGTCTCGTCGTCAGTCCTCTGTATCCTCACCGTCCGTATTGATGTTTTAGTGTCTGTACAATGTAGACAGTGTTATGATTAAGTCGATGCTTTGTATCTTCTGTGATGTGCTGTGAGTATTGCTTGGCAGTGGGCGAGCAGAGCGATTCACTAACCCTTTGCCTCTTTTTTTCACCCGTAACTCGTTACCTTTGTCCCTAAACTCCCTATACCAACCCTCTCTCCACTCCCTCATCCCTGAATCTGCCTGGGACCCGCGGGAATTTTCGTGTTGTCTTTCCTCTCCGCACTGATGTATTTGTTCTATTTATTCGACTCGATCCCGAAGTACCTTATTTACGACCTCTTTAGTGGGACGAACTGAAGCTTCTATTTATTGAGATTTTCTTGAAAAAATAATATTTTACTGATCTATGTTTCCTTTACCCTTACACATTAGGGCTTGGTAACCAATCTCTTGTCCTTCTACAATAAAGTATTTGAGGCGGTTGACAGAGATGAAAATTATGATGTAATCTATCTTGATTTTAGTAAAGCGTTTGACAAAGTTCCTCACCAACGACTGTTGCTTAAATTACAGGCTCACGGAGTAGAGGGTAAAGTTTTGAACTGGGTCAAGGCGTGGCTTAGCAATAGGAAGCAAAGAGTGCAAATCAATGGTAAAAGATCTGACTGGGGATGTGTTACGAGTGGGGTCCCACAAGGTTCGGTATTAGGTCCACTTTTGTTTATTATTTATATCAATGACTTAGACACAGGAATTAATAGTGATGTTAGTAAATTTGCAGATGATACCAAGATCGGTAGAGTAATTGAGTTGGATCAGGACGCTAGTATTCTCCAAGGTGAACTCAACAGATTATATGACTGGGCGGATAAATGGCAGATGGAGTTCAATGTAGGGAAGTGCAGTATTCTGAGTGTAGGTAGGAACAACCCCTCACATAACTATTGCTTAAATGACACTCTCATAAGTAGGTCTGGGTGCGAGAGGATTTAGGGTCTTAGTGAGCTCTGATCTCCGTCCAAGGGCACAATGCATTCAAGCTAGAAATCGAGCTAATAGGGTACTGGGATTTATTTCAAGGAGCGTAAGCAACAGAAGCCCCGAAGTCTTCCTCAAACTATATTTAGCATTAGTTAGACCTCATCTTGACTATGCGGTTCAGTTCTGGTCACCCTACTATAGAATGGATATCAAAATGTTAGAATCGGTGCAGAGGAGGATGACTAAGATGATTCAGGGGTTGAGAAACTTGCCATACGAGGAAAGACTCAAACAGTTAAACTTGCATTCTCTAGAAAGGCGAAGGGTGCGTGGAGACATGATCGAGGTTTATAAATGGATGAAGGGCTTTAATAAGGGAGACATTCATAAGGTTTTGTTGGTAAGAGAACCGGGTAGGACACGAAGTAACGGGTTTAAACTGGATAAATTCAGATTCAACAGGGACATAGGCAAAAATTGGTTTACTAACAGGGTGGTGGATGAGTGGAATAGGCTTAGCAGTCATATGGTGAGTGCCAATACAATTGTCACATTCAAAAATAGACTAGATAAATTCATGGACAGCGATATTAGGTGGGGTTAGATACACGGGAGCTTAGGGTCAAAGGAGCTGCCTCGTACAGGCCTACCGGCCTCTTGCAGACTCCTGCGTTCTTATGTTCTTATGTTCTTATGTAACTAACTCTCTCGCCTCGGAAACTGAGACTCCGAGATAATGCCCTTTTTTTTTTTTGGTAATTCTGGAAGCGGAATTTCCTTAGGGAGGCCATATATTCTTGTTGCTGTCTTTGCTTATATAACATAGTAGTCTGTAGGACTCGGTAATATATCTTGGTTGGTTTGTATGGCAAGCAGCATTCTGATAAGCTTTCTGTAATATGAAAAAGGTAAGAATTTGTCGACACATTTTTATTTATGTCTCTAATCTGCCTCCACGCTATAGAGAAAAAAAGATGTTAGGTCCATATATTCCACATAATGCAATACACAAGCCGTTTTTGCATGAATATAAATATAATCAAGATACCAGCGAAGCGTTAGAGGAAGGCTCATTGCTTACACACACAGCACGCCACATACAAAGAAACAAAATAAGAATGGCGGCAAAACAGCAAATGGAGGCTCGTGACTTTCATATACAACGCACCGGGCTTTTTTATACTTGAATACAGTTGAGATAACAGGCAAACAGTAAATTTTAGTCCATTGCTGTGTGTGTGTGTGTGTGTGTGTGTGTGTGTGTGACAAGAACAGTCGGATAGCAGCAAGCTAATAATAGATTCAAAGCTCCTGCTTCCATACAGCTCAGCACACCTGGTCTTGTATTAGTGAATATATATAACAGCAAGAAAATAGATGCCGGTTATTAGATTGCACGCACAACAGTACTCCAGGTGTTGGTGTATATAACAGTGTACTGAGGATACCAGCATACCAGTAGATGTAAGGTAGGTTATCTCTCTAAAAAGAGGATCAATGGTGAGCCACGAGGGACAGCACGAGCCGACCTTCGTATGCGGTAATTTAACGGATCCTTCTGACTGAGTAATAGATGCTTCCACGCTCATTACACGCCCGGGAGAATTATGGGCCGGTAAGTGTGTTGCCGCAGGACCTCACCTCTCCCCGCGGTGAATATTTTTGTCTTTGAAATTTAGCCAGTGGCCCCGCAGACTTTCGTGGAGAGGCTCTGTGGTCGGCCCCAGTCTGTTATAGCGGCGGAAAGTGTTTACAGTGGCACCATCTTGCTTGGCTAGTGCTGTCCCTCGTAGCTCACCATTGATCCTCTTTTTAGGGAGATAATCTAGAGTCTGGGTTGATAGGTGGTCATCAGGACAGCATTGGGGTAGTCTTAAGCTACTCGGCGTTGACTGAAAATTGTCAGCTTCTGGTGTGGGGCGGGACATGAACCCCAGTCCTTCTGGACGCCGTGCCTGTTCGCAGACCACTCAGCCACCGCCTCCTCCTGAGAAGGTTTGTTTCCCGACGGCAAGGTGATATTAATTCAGGGGAGTAGAGGCTCGTTTTAGGGGCCATATCTAAGTTGTAGTAGTAATATTGGTAGCAGTAGTAATTTCAGTAGTACCAGTAGTAGTAGTTGCAGTAGTAGTAATAGTAGTAGTAGTAGTAATAGTAGTAGAAATAGTAGTAGTAATAGTAGTAGTAATAGCGGTAGTAGTAGTAGTAGTAGTAGCAGTAGTAGCAACGGCAGCAGTAAAATGATGGTTGTCGTGGCTGTTTTGTGTAGGAAATGAAATTATGAAACCAGAATTTCCGCAATTTTGCGTACTCTGCCAAGACAAAAAGTCAGTGGTCAGGAAGGCAACATGCAACAAAGAGATACTAAAGACTCCGAGCCATAATTGGTGAGCTGTTGTGTTCCGTCTCGTATCCTGAGTCATGTCTCGCATACACAAACCTTATCTCAAGTATAACTCACACTCACAACAGTGTCATTGCTTACATTTTTTTTGTTGAATTCCTTCACTTAAGCAGAGAGAGAGAGAGAGAGAGAGAGAGAGAGAGAGAGAGAGAGAGAGAGAGAGAGAGAGAACGCTACTTGTGCTTTTTATTGCAATAATTTCCAATATTCTAGCTCATTTTGGGTGGATGGTGTCCCCTTCAGAGGAAAATAATAAGTGATAAGTTAAATTTACAGTGGGCTGTTACAGTCTTGAATGCAACTTGAATAACAATTTCGAACATTTTAGAGTACTACACCTGTTAACACAAATCACCACGACGCATTGATACCAACGGAGATGATCGTTGAAAATTAAACACTCTTACCCTCTGACAGCCATCCGTCAGCTTTAGCGCTAGCAGCGGGGCCTGCCTGTCACCGGCTTGACGGACAGTCCGGTAATGGAACTCGGAACATCATACATGACGTCCGAAACAAACACTGAACGGGTAACACACTCCAGGGCTTCCATATAGTCTCTAATAATATTCTGTTCATTTTACACACACACACACACACACACACACACTCCGTGGCGCAACTGGTAGAGCGCTGCGCTGCCAGGCTTCTCGGTCTGACAGGGCGGCGGTTCGAGCCCGCTCAGGCCGGATTCTTTCCGTCGACTAGGAGTGGTTACTGTCCCCCCTTGAGCAAGGGGGATGGGGTGTGTGGTGTGTGAGGTCGTGGCAGTACCCATAGATCAACGATAAAGAGCACTTGCTCATGTCGGGAGGGTACCTGCTGGCGATTACGAGTCCAACACGTGATCAGGCCTTGGCGAATTACACACACACACACACACAAGATAAATTCATTATCATTACGAGGAGGGACGGATGATTGATGGGCCGCCAACACATGCGCCGGGCGATCATCACCATGGCTCATCCCCCGCGGTCGTGAGGCGCGGCCAGGCATGCAGGCAGCCGGTAATCTCAGGCGTGGTTTGAGGAAGGAGATAATACAATACAATGATGTGTAATTATAATTCTCCTTCCCTGACTTAACGACCAATTTCTGTTAATTGGATTTGATGTAACACTTATAAATGAATTCTTGAGTGCTCGTGCATATTGATCACTCCCCTGTAATGAAGCCTCAACTATATAATCTTAACATGGTGGTCCGAGGAAAGGATCTGCAGCGTTTGCCAAGGTAAGGTCAGGGGTGTGCTCCGTAGCTGCGCATGGCCGCGGTGCTTTGGATAGAATAAAAACAAACAAACGAATTTATCGAATGTCATCAATTAATTCATCTATAGAGGCGAACATACGCGTTGGGGCGTGTCATTTCGCCCACCCTACTACGCTAAACCCGGGGATCCTCTAGGGAAGTCTCTATGCATGCCCCCTTCTCATCCCAAGGAACTCGTGGCAGGATCGACTTTTTCAATCCACGAACTTGTGGACGTCCACTTATCCGTATCCATTTGGGATTGTCTTCGACAAAAACAACCCGGTGAGCAGGACTGACTTGTGGGTAGTATGCAACAATCTCCTATAGTCGAATTTTGTGTTTACAGACCACACAGGTAACAGGTTTCGACGCAGTCTCGTGGAGTAATCGCCAATATTTCACTAAATAATTTCAGTGATATACCATGATTCTGCGCAGGCACTTATAACCAAAGGCATCAAACCGCTTCTTCAAGTCATTAGGGAATTTATTACAAAAACAACAAAGAATAATAATTGCATATGCAGGTGTTACAATTCATATTGTTTCAGGCTGCAGGGAAACTATTGTGTTGCATTGTGGGTCTTCAGCCAGTCTTTGTCCGGCGTGTGTGCAGTTAATGCTTGTGCGTGTTCGTCATATATAGAATTTTCGTATATATGCCTCAGTGCTTCTCTCCGCTGCTCAGGCTGTTGGACCCTTTGTCCTCCGATGAGACGCTTGCGGGGCACCTGGGAGGCTCCCTTGGTGTTGTTGTAAGGTGAGTAGGTGTCCGGGGGCCATGAGTGGGGCTGAGGGACGGATATTCTCGATACCTGCCTCGGGGCTTTGTAGTGATTGGTGTTCTGAATTCGTTTTCGTATCGTTTACAATTTTACATCATGAAATAATAATTCTTCTATATTATATATTTTTATTTCTTCTAAGTACTATGTCCTTGCTGCACAGGACGGTGATCTCAGATCATCATCATCAAGATACTACTACTACTACTACTACTACTACTACTACTACTACTACTACTACTACTACTACTACTACTTTTTTTTACAACGGGCCTCCATCTATTAGAGTTGCGTTGTGAGCGGTATATTCTCTCATATCCTTTCACAAAGCAATTCATTGGCCCCACCCCGCCAATGACTGTGGCCGACAACCATCTTTATTTAATATTACAAACTTTACTAAACATTTTATTTTTAAACTAACAGAGCTTGTGGTTGATACGACTATCAACCACCGTCGCCTCAAAGTCCAGGTCAGCAATGCGGGTGGTTTGGGGTGCAGGTGACCTGGTTCCTCTCAGGCAGACCAAGGCTGACCTCAGGAGGGAGAAGGACAGCCTGCATCTCATCCAGGCGACCACACTGCTTCTTGGCTGTTGTTTCTTATCCGCCAGTGTTTCGGCGAGTCTTGCGTAGAAGCTCTGCGCCCTTGGTCCCATCCCTCCTGCCGTCGTGAATACTACCGGGGTGAAGGAGCCCTGGTCCACATTCTGTATTCTTTCTTCATATGCTCTGTTCTTCTCTTGTTCGTTTCTTCTGTGGGCTGCATCAAGGGTCAGGTCTCTGTGGCAATGGGCCATGGGATCAAAGATCCTTATGTCAAAATATGCCCTTTGTCCACGAGTCCAAAACCCTCTGGCGCTAACATCCACTCGTGCGTACTACTACTACTACTACTACTACTACTACTACTACTACTATGTTGCAGTCAGCCCCTAAAAGTGTTCTTTGCTCAGCGCTGAACCCGCAGCTGTTGAAAGAAAACGTATGTTGCTCATATTTATGGCTAACTTGAATAAACGTGACACACACACACACACACACACACACACACACACACACACAACCATCTCAACGTAACAGTTTCCTCTATCGCGTCCCGGGATTCTTACCACCACCCCCCTGGTTACATGAACTGCTCTCGTCTTTACATGTTGAGACTCGGGAAATTTTTCGAAGCACGATCACCTAACCTGCATAGCCAACATTTTTCTTTAATCAGCAAGTTTTAAGAAGTATTTACGTGTCCAAGGGAAGATTTTGGGTGTTAAAAACCCTGTCAGGAACCATTAAAAAAAAGATAATAATAAATAAATAAATCAGGATAATTGCTACCATATTAAGCAAAACTTTCCTCCTAAAAGAACTGAGATTAATATTCCTTTTTTTCCGGAAAGGCCTCCTGTTTGGGCACGATAGTGGTAGTGGTGGTGGGGATGGTGATGATGGTGGTGGTGGTGATAGTGGGTGTCAGCGTTATTAATGATTGTGGTGATTGGGGTGGTAGGGATAGTGTTAGTGATTTTGATGGTGATGATAAGTGTCAGAGTGGTAAGGATTGTGATGATAATGATCGAGGTGGTTATGGTGGTACTGTTGATTGTTGTGATGGCGGTGGTCGAGGTGGTTGTGACAGTGGTGGCCATGTTGATGATGGTGATGGTCAAAGTGGTAGTGATCCTGGTGATGATGGCGATGATAATGTTCGGGGTGTCGGGGTAGTGGTGGTGATAATGATGGTGAAGGTAGTTTGTGACTGGTCATAGTGGTGGTAGTTATGGTCGGGTTGGTACTTGGTAGTGATGGTGATGTTAATGGTCATGATGGAGTCAAAAGAAGCAATTGCTGATAGTGTTAGTGGTGGAGGTCATCGCTATACTAACATAGGCAACCTTGCTTGTGGGTGACGCTGAGATAATCACCCTATCAGTGTGTGCATGTGTTTGCTGGCGGAGAGAGACCCTTGCATGTTCGAAACTTTCACATGTTCCTCTCATGTATAATACCTGAGAACGTTATTAAGGGCGCTTTGGGGCGGTATAATCTCCCTAGAAAGTGTTCAGTTACATGGAAGTGTCCCCGTAAAGTGCTCGTTAAACCTGCTTCCCTTCATGAGTCCCTGCCGTGAATGGGCCTGAGAGAGAGAGAGAGAGAGAGAGAGAGAGAGAGAGAGAGAGAGAGAGAGAGAGAGAGAGAGAGAGAGAGAGAGAGAGAGAGAGAGAGAGAGAGAGAGAGAGAGAGAGAGCGTGCCTGCTGGAGTGTTTTTTTTTTTGTTTGTTTGTTTGTTCGTTCGTTTGCATTGACTCAGGGATGACACACATGATTGTTGCCTTTGCAACTAATCATGACTTTTTTCATTAGTTTTTCGTCAAGGATAAAACGGATAGGAATTTATCACTCCTGTTCTCTGTCTGCTTCACTTAAGTAATTCTTTGATGTGGCAAGAAATCAATCGGAAATTCTGGTGAGATATTTAACATGATTAACAGATACGTCTGAAATGCTTCGAGGGAACTTCACCGAATAGGCAACTGGGAATAAGCAATTTTGTTTTTTACAAGTTAACAGACAACCATTTTGGAATCCTGAACATTTGATAGTCAATATTCGCAGCGAAAAAAATGATAGACGCAGAGATAAGAAATGAGAGCCTTACGGGAAAATTATATCAACTATTGAAATGCAGAGAGAGATTATGGAAGTCAAGGGACAGCTAAAGGTACGAGGAAGGCTCCTGGTGTGAAGGTTGATGCAGCAAGGTTGGAAACGGGCACCTGAGGAAGGGGACGGTGGAGCACAGCAGGAGGCGTGGCGCAGAGCAGGTGACGCTGGAGGCAGGGCTTGGGAAGGTGCAGGTGTGTGGTGGGATGAGTTAATTATGTGGATTATCTCAGCAGCTTTAGAGATCTGCCGAGCCATCGTTTCTTAAAAAGCATATCAGGTAATGCAGCTGCGACACACCAATGTTCGGGAACGTACTAAAATATGTATATTTTTAACCGGATGTAAAGTAAATAAATAGGTGAATGATTAAATACACGAATATTTGAATTCTCCTTATCTTTCTCTTTCTCTTTCTTTATCACATAGATACACACACACACACACACACACACACACACACACACACACACACACACACACACACACACACACACACACACACACATATAATCTGCAAGAGTCCGGAATGCCCATACAAGGCAGGTTTTTGTCATCCTAACCCCATTTATCCTCAGTATCCATGAATTTATGTAAGCTTTCCTTGGAGCTATATATCATATTGGCACTCACCACATGAGTGATTGCTGCACTCATCCACCACAATATTAGTAAAGCAGTTCTTGCCAGGGTTGTTTGATTTAAATCAAGTTGATTTAAATCAAAACTTAAATCAAATTATTTTTTTAAATCATTGATTTAAATCAAGATTTATATTATTTGATTTTTTTTTGTCATTGATTTAAATCTTGATCTCATTGCTGAGCAACAACATAGAATGGAGAAATAAACAAAGAAAACACTCTCTAACCTCGATATCCATATTTTCCCTGTCAACTTCACAAAATTTTTACCTGAGCTGTTAGTTCATTATACATATCTTCCGTCAGCCACACCTGGTCCATCCAGTGTCCTGGAGCAGAACAAGACACTGACCGCCTTTCTGACGGCATCTTGCTGAGGCAGAGTGATGGCTTCAGAAGTATATTACAACATGAACCACATGTTCTTTTATGTTGCCAATTTCCAAACCATGAGCCAAAATATTTAGAATGTGTGCAGGGCAACCATGGGTTAGCAACTTAAGTTCATTTGCTTATTGCAACTGTTTTCTCATCTTGTTGACATTAGATTTTTTTTATTGTTTTTTTTATACCTCCATGGTCTAGTGGTTAGTATGCCTTGCTACAAACCCGCGCCCTGGGTTTGAATCCCGACCTGGGCAGTCAGCGTCCCACTCACCCAGCTGCTCATCCTCCCTTTCGGGCTGGTCGATAAATAGGTATATATGGTTGTAAAGGCTTAGAGATTGCGAGAGCCACACACACACACACACACACACACAAAGTTATGTGAGGGTTGCCGGCGGCCCTTACAATGGTAAACTTTGGGAAGATAAACCGTCGTAACCCGGATGTCACGCTGACCCTGTCCTGGGGTGATGGTTTCTTCCCATCAATGGTCAGGGGCCCGTGCCAAGGAGATGAGCACTGCGGCCACGCTCAGCTGTAGCGTATGGCCCCATCTTTACTCTTTTGGTTGGTCCCAGCCAATTGGAAGCGCAGGCAACTGTTTTATAGTGCCGCCATCTTGCTTGAAATTAAAAAAAATCAACAACCCTGGTTCTTGCTATGTCTTTGTTGAATCTGAGTTTATCCAATTTAAATCCATTACTAGCCTACGTGTTGTACTCTGCTCTTCTACTACTAAAATCCTTATACATCACCCTTATGAAAGCCCTTCATCCATTCATAAATCTCGATCAAGTGTCCTCGTACCCTTTCCCTTTCTATGTAACGCATATTTAAACATTGAAGCGTTTTTCCTTCCATTTATAGCAATTTATATATCTGTTGCAGGAGTGTTGGTGACGTGTAGAGAAGGTTCCCCCACGCCCGTGCTCTCCATGCCAGCTTGTTCCGGTAAGGAGCACACTCCATCCTCCCTCAGCCTCTTCCTTTTTGAGAGTTTAAAAGTGTTACCCCAGGAACATCAGTGTTTGTATTCTTGTCTTTTTGTTAATTACCTCTTTGTGGATTAATCTTATCTTTGTTTTTATAGATTTCAAGAACTCAGAGCACCTGTTTGTTTATTGAACCCTGTAACCAGATGTTAGAATAAAACATTTTTTCAGCTTATAAAAAATATTTTTTTTATTAATTTCAACGTTATAAACACACAAACATAACTTAACGACTAATGGACCTCGTGATACATTTCTGTTTAAACAGCTTGACGTGATCCACACACAAAACCTAGCACGCTTCTCCGTGATAACTTACCGTTACAACAATATCAAGTGATCCACACACATAACTTAGCACACACACACACACACACACACACATACACACACAGAGCTCAGCACCTCATGACTACAAGTGTGCATGGTTCCTAACCTAAGCATTGGCTAACAGTAACAGCGTTTCGTTCGCGAATGAAAACAAGCCATTAAAGGGAAGAGGCATGATGTATGGACAGTAACAGTGCAGTGATATGTGAAGTGTTTGTGTAATAGGTAAATGACAAACTCTTCGTTTCATTAATGTAGTTAATGACTGAGAGTGTGTTTGTGTAAAACATAAAAGCAGAGTTTCTATGAACCCTTTTCAGCAGCAAAATCTGATCACTGCGGCCATTAACATCGATTCTGCCTATCGTACAAGCTAACGTTAACATATTGAAGGAACAGTGGGCGCTGAGACGGTGAACCTCAATGCAGGTGTGTCTTCACCTCTTTGGCCAATTAGAGTGACCTCAGAAGCCGCCCTCGGATTCGCCTCGGTCGTTGCTGCCTCGAGTTGGTGGTGGAAAAGGGCGCGGTCCTCCGGCTGTTCCTGATGACGCCCTGGGAAGTGGAAATTGCAATGGGTTGTTTGCTGCCCAAGGCGAGGACAGTGTCACCAGTAGGAAGAGTCGTGAGTGTTCCTGAGCCGGATATGCTAACAATTTTGTTTCCTGCTGACTTCTTGCCACTCGCCTGAAAAGTTTTTGTGTTTGATGCTGATGCAAAGAATCGTGCAGCACCTGACGGTGGGCTTGTGAACACGTTCTGGTTATTCTTGAAGCCCGTGGAACTGCCAGCTATTTTCAAGATGGAAGAGCCTTGCTTAGAATCGTCAGGGAGGTGTGTCACGGTGGTGACGCGAGTGACTGGCAGTTGTGTGATGGAGGTTTTGCCGCCCTGGGAAGAGGCCAGGTCAGTTTCCTGCGTAAAGAAGACAGCCCCGCCCTGGCCCGAACTGCCGCGGATACCCTGAAGCCCGCGAGCTGTTTGGCCTGGATTGAGAATCTTCAGTAACTGGTCCGGTGCCTGCAGTTTTAAGTCACCACCGCTTTGGCTGTGCAAAATGGCACTGCTTGACGCCCCACTGCTTGAAGAGCCACCGGATCCACTGCTGGAAAATCTGTGGGAGTCAAACCTGGATGCGTCTCCACTAGAGGATATTATAAACTGTTGTGATCCGCCTTCACTGAAGGACGTGCTAAATCCATTCAGCCCAATTTGACCCGAAGAAGCTGGTTTTGCATTGGCTGCCTTTTCAATATTTTTTGTTCCTCCTGATGCTCCACTATCGAGAACTGATTGTCCCCTGCCAGACGACTCATCAGTTACCGCTTTGTTGATACCAGATGATCCATCCAAGCTAGAGGAAGTAATTGTTAGAACTCCACCTTTTCTGCTGGAAGAAGATGAAGAATCTTTTGTGCTGCTTTCTACAGATAGTTTTCTAGAGTTGAATGTAGATGCATCGAACCCTCCACTGCTCGAAGAAGAAACACCTTCAGCGGCACTGCCTGAGGAAGCCGCTGCAGCGGCATTGCTTGAGGTCACTTCAGCGGCACTATTTGAGGAGGTCACTTCAGCGGCACCGCTTGAGGAGGCCACTTCAGCGGCACTACCTGAGAAGGTCACTTCAGCGGCACTGCCTGAGGAGGCCACTTCAGTGGCACTGCTTGAGGAGGCTACTTCAGCGGCACTGCCTAAAGAAGTATCAACTTCAGCCGCACTGCCTAGGGAAGATCCACTTGCATCAAATAAAAAGGCGCCTTCAGTTCCACTCCCTGAGGAAACTGATCCGTGGGAGGATGAACCACCTTCGGAAGCACTAGTTAAAAAAGAAGCACCATCAGTGGCGCTGCCCGATGATTCACTTGCACTGGAGAATGAAGCACTCTTTGTAGCACCACTTGAAGATGCTCCTTCAGCGGCACTAGCTGAGGATGAGACATTTTCGATGGTACTTCTTCCAAATGATCCACTCGAGGCAGAGGTAGAATCACCTGTCGCACTTCCAACAGTCAATCCGTTGGAGCTGAAGGTGGATGCAACGAAGCCTTCACTGCTTGGAGAAGAAGCGCTTATTGAGGCACTGCCTAAGGATGAAGCGCTTTCAATGGCACTGGTCGAGGTCGATCCACTTTTACCAGAGGATGTACTTACTTCTTCGGCGGTAGCAGTTGATGCAGCACCGCTTGAGTGAGCCGCTGTGGTGTCAGCAGCAGCAGCCTCTCCCAGCCTGTTCACGCTGCTAAAGGCTCCCGCAAACCCTCCTCCGCCCAGAGCATTACTGAAACCTACGCCAGCCCCACCCCCACCCTGGGCAAATTTATTGTCACTCACGATAATAATGGGCTCCGTCACTTCCGGCAGGCCCGTCAGGCCGGCGCCCGCGCCGGTCTTGAAGAAGTCAGGGTGAATGATGAACACGGCCTTGTCCTGTAGGTTGACGCCGCCGCCGCCGGCCCCTCCACCACTGACCCCGCCACCAGATCCACCTGCTCCACCACCAGATCCACCACCTGATCCACCTGATCCACCACCGAATCCACCTCCTGGTCCACCACCGAATCCGCCACCGAATCCACCTGATCCACCTGATCCACCACCGAATCCACCTCCTGGTCCACCACCGAATCCGCCACCGAATCCACCTGATCCACCTGATCCACCTGATCCACCACCGAATCCACCTCCTGGTCCACCTCCGAATCCGCCACCGAATCCACCTGACCCACCTGATCCATCACCGAATCCACCATCTGATCCACCAGGTCGACCACCGAATCCGCCAACTGATCCACCAAGTCCACCTCCTGACCCACCAGGTCCATCACCAGCTCCAAAACCGAGTCCAATATCAAGTCCACCACCGAATCCGCCACCTGATACACCTGAACCACCACCTGATCCACCATCGAATCCACCACCTGATCCACCAGAACCACCACCGGATCCGCCACCTGATCCACCTGAACCACCATGTGATCCGCCACCTGATCCACCAGGTCCACCACCGAATCCACCTCCTGATCCACCAGGTTCACCACCGAATCCACCAGGTCCATCAGTTCCAAACCCGAGCTCAATACCAGGTCCACCACCAAGTCCCAAACCGAGTTCAATACCAGATCCTGATCCACCAGGTCCATCAGTTCCAAAACCGAGTCCAATATCAAGTCCACCACCGAATCCGCCACCTGATCCACCATCGGATCCGCCACTTGATCCACCACCGGATCTCCCACCTGATCCACCTGAACCACCATGTGATCCGCCACCTGATCCACCAGATCCACCACCGAATCCTCCACCTGAACCACCATGTGATCCGCCACCTGATCCACTAGATCCACCACCGGATCCCCCACCTGATGCACCTGAACCACCATGTGATCCACCAGATCCCCCACCGAATCCGCCACCTGATCCACCTGAACCACTACCTGATCCACCATCGGATCCGCCACCTGATCCACCAGATCCACCACCGGATCCCCCACCTGATCCACCTGAACCTCCATGTGATCCGCCAAATGATCCACCAGATCCACCACCGAACTCGCCACCTGATCCACCTGATCCACCATCGGATCCGCCACCAGATCCACCACCGAATCCGTCACCTGATCCACCTGAACCACCATGTGATCCCCCACCTGATCCACCAGATCCACCACCGAATCCGCCATCTGATCCACTAGAACCACCATGTGATCCCCCACCTGATCCACCAGATCCACCACCGAATCCGCCATCTGATCCACCTGAACCACCATGTGATCCGCCACCTGATCCACCAAATCCACCACCGAATTCACCACCTGATCCACTAGAACCACCATGTGATCCCCCACCTGATCCACCAGATCCACCACCGAATCCGCCATCTGATCCACCAGAACCACCATGTGATCCCCCACCTGATCCACCAGATCCACCACCGAATCCGCCATCTGATCCACCTGAACCACCATGTGATCCGCCACCTGATCCACCAGATCCAACTCCGAATCCGCCACCTGATCCACCAGATCCACCACCGAATCCGCCATCTGATCCACTTAAACCACCATGTGATCCGCCACCTGATCCACTAGAACCACCATGTGATCCCCCACCTGATCCACCAGATCCACCACCGAATCCGCCATCTGATCCACCAGAACCACCATGTGATCCGCCACCGGATCCACCAGATCCACCACCGAATCCGCCATCTGATCCACCAGAACCACCATGTGATCCCCCACCTGATCCACCAGATCCACCACCGAATCCGCCATCTGATCCACCAGAACCACCATGTGATCCCCCACCTGATCCACCAGATCCACCACCGAATCCGCCATCTGATCCACCTGAACCACCATGTGATCCGCCACCTGATCCACCAGATCCAACTCCGAATCCGCCACCTGATCCACCAGATCCACCACCGAATCCGCCATCTGATCCACCTGAACCACCATGTGATCCGCCACCTGATCCACTAAATTCACCACCGAATCCGCCACCTGATCCACCAAATTCACCACCGAATCCGCCATCTGATCCACCTGAACCACCATGTGATCCGCCACCTGATCCACCAGATCCAACTCCGAATCCGCCACCTGATCCACCAGATCCACCACCGAATCCGCCATCTGATCCACCTGAACCACCATGTGATCCGCCACCTGATCCACCAGATCCACCTCCGAATCCGCCACCTGATCCACCTGAACCACCATGTGATCCGCCACCTGATCCACCAGAACCACCATGTGATCCCCCACCTGATCCACCAGAACCACCACCGGATCCGCCACCTGATCCACCAGAACCACCACCGGATCCGCCACCTGATCCACCAAATTCACCACCGAATCCGCCACCTGATCCACCTAAACCACCATGTGATCCGCCACCTGATCCGCCACCTGATCCACCAGAACCACCATGTGATCCGCGACCTGATCCACCAGAACCACCACCGGATCCGCCACCTGATCCACTTGAACCACCATGTGATCCCCCACCTGATCCACCAGAACCACCACCGAATCCGCCACCTGATCCACCGTCAGATCCACCACTTGATCCACCGTGACCTGATCCACCACCAGTTCCAACAAATCCACCCCCTGATCCACCACCAGATCCACCACTTGACCCACCTCCAGATCCACCATCTGATCCACCACCAGATCCACCACCTGATCCACCAAATTCACCACCAAATGATCCACCCTCAGATCCACCACCGAATCCACCCCCTGATCCACCACCTAATCCACCCTCATATCCACCACCTGATCCACCACCAGATCCACCGTGACCTGATCCACTACCAGTTCCAACAAATCCACCCCCTGATCCACCACCAGATCCACCACTTGATCCTCCAGATCCACCTAATGATCCACCCTCAGATCCACCACCGAATCCACCTCTTGATCCACCTGATCCACCCTCAGATCCACCACCTGATCCACCACCAAATCCACCACCTAATCCACCACCAGATCCACCACCTGATCCACCTCCAGATCCACCACCTGATCCACCTCCAGATCCTCCCTGCTGGGAGAACGATGACGCGAAGGCATGCGAGAACTCTCCAAAGCCTCCAGACTCTTCGTGTCTCGACGAAGCCTCGGAGTCCCTAGACCCGCCAGAGAAGCCTTGGCTGGCGCTCTCCCTGTCGAAGGCTTCCAAGGCACTCTTGTCATTCGTCAACAATTCATATTTGTAGCCTTCGGATTCTTCGCGTCTTGACTCTTTGCGTCTCGACGAAGCCTCGGAGTCCCTAGACCCACCAGAGAAGCCTTGGCTGGCGCTCTCCCTGTCGAAGGCTTCCAAGGCACTCTTGTCATTCGTTAAAAATTCAAATCTGGAGCCTTCGGATTCTTCGCGTCTTGACTCATCGCGTCTCGACGATTCTTCGCGTCTTGACTCATCGCGTCTCGACGATTCTTCGCGCCTTTCCGATTCTTCGCGCCTGGATGACTCTTCGCGACTTGACTGTTTATTTTTCGATGAAAAGTCTCTGTTGCTCGATGAACTAAAGATAGCTGACCCTCTTGAAGACCCGTCAAACCCTTCTGATGCTTTAGAGAAAGCCTCAAATCCACCGCTCCTGCTGAAAGATGGCCGGAAGGACTCCCTTGAGCCTGAGTCGCGAGAGTCGTAGTACCTGTACGTGCCCCCGGCCTTGAGCGCGGGGTCACCAGGGAGGCCTGAGCCGATGACCACGATGTCTGTTGGCACTTCGTGGAGGGTCACCTGTGGGAGGACGGAAAGAGGCGCCATGTTGAAGGATTTGTGTCCAACCGGGAGGATGGTCAATTTTTGTTACCTCATTATTTTATTATTATTATTATTATTATTATTATTATTATTATTATTATTATTATTATTATTATTATTATTATTATTATTATTATCATATTTTCACTTCTAGTATTGTTGTTGTTGTCGTCGTAATTATATATCAACTGTTCCCCATTGCCGGGTAGACTGTTATATTTTCGCACCAAAACTTTATACAACTGGCAAAGAAAACGAAACATTAAAGTTCTCATTTTGCTGAGTCTCAAAGCTCATACACATGAAAAAGAAAACGGTAATAGGACGAATGAAGCAGCGAAGCCGGCAGTATAAATGTTTTTAGCAGGATTGGCTCAGAGAGGAAAGCGGGTGTCATGAATGATACGCTGAATAGAAAATCTTGATGCGACAAACGTTGTGGTGCGAGCGGCCTCATGAGTAAGTGCCTTCAGCAGGACTTGTTCAGGGGGTACAGTGTGTGTCAGGAATGTGCTGCATGTGCCTTAGTCATCGTACAGACCGGCTTGATGAAGGCAAACAAGAAAGACGATTTCACTCGCCGGTGTAATTTACAAGCTCCCTTTCTTTCCTGGTATGCAGTGTTTTTTTATGTGTTTGATCGCAGACAAATATTTACTTTAGATTTACTTCCATAATATAGTATATAGTAACTGTTAGTAAGAAAAAAATGAAACTCCATCTACGGGCAGCATCTATGTCCAACATCTATTCCTGGTATTTTAAAGACGCTCGTATGCTCTCCTCAATGCCTTTATCATCACCATCATCATCAGTCGCTACAGACAAATGCCTTTCCAGTATTTTCTACTTTTCATATTTTGTGCTCTTTCCTGCTCCAGCATGGGTTTAAATTTCATATTTCCACCTATTTTCTCTGTCCTGACTTCTGCAATATCTATGTCGCTACTCAGTAATATGCCAAACTTCATTCTTTGCCATTCTAACGGCGTTCGTAGGCTCTCGTCGCCGCCCTAATGCCGAGTAACTCACCTCGAAGCCATTGCCGGTGTCGGAATAGACGGAAGTTCGAACCACACCGTCAGGGGAGAGGAGGCTGTAGCTCCCCCGCAACACGCCATCCTCAACGAACTCCACTCTGTTCTGGTAATTGGTCGTGGCGTCGTCTTTCACCTCGTATGCGAACTCGTAGGGCATGAGTGGCTGGCAGGGAAGAGAGAGGAACAAAGGTTGATACAATACAACAGAGGGTGGTATCACGTTACATTTAAAAGAAAGTAAACCAGGAGATAATCGTGTGGCCTGGAGCAAGAGAGAAAAAAAATACAAAAGAACAAAAAATCAAACAGGAGTGTGTCTTATTTTGTCTAAGAATTTTAAGGAAGGAAAGGGGAACAAAAAAAAAAATAGAGAGAGGACGGGAAAGTGAGAGAAGATAAAAAAAAAAAAAAGTTTGGGAGAAAATATGAGCGGCAGGGAGAACTGAAATAATGCAGATCATATCATTTTAGAGATAAAGAGAGTAAGGAAAAGGGAAAGAATAGATGATAACACACACACACACACACACACACACACACACACACACACACACACACACACACACACAGAGGCGTGACAAGACCACAAAGAAAAACTTGGATATCGAGGAAAGCAGGAAAGTAATTATTAATAAAACACACCCACACCTACACCCACACCCACACCCACACGCGGGAAAGTGTCTCATTATTAAGTGTGAAAGGATGAGCAAGATGAAGAGAGAATAGAAAGTCGAATAGAAAATCGTGTGGCAAGAGAAAGAAAGGTTGATATAATACAAAGTGAAGGAAATTGTCTTGTTTTTATACGCCTCAAAGAAAGCATGAGCGAATGTAGACGGAAAAGTTATAATGGGAGTAATTAGCAGGGACATATACAGACTGGATAGGTTTTTTTTATTTTTTTACCTGTGAATCTCTGTGACAACGAAAGCGATGGTCAGAGCGGGACGTGTATGGCTGAATGGGAAAGGTGTGAATACTTGCAAAACTGTGCTGCATCATGTCACCCCGAGGCCATCCCCGCCCCCCTCCTTGAACTTCCTTTATGTGCGAGCCCCCGCCCCGTTCTCCCTCCCACCCCGTGCCCCTTCAGACACGCCATACAGGGGAGTAAAGGTCCCCTGCGTGGCGTCACCTGTTGTGTGGGCACGGGGTAGGGTTGCCGGAGTAACAAATGTGTTGAGAGTGCATCGGTAAGAGGAGAGGAAATGTTATAAGAATAGGAGCGCAGAGTCTTGTGAAGGGTAGACTCGAAGTAGAAAGGCTCCCGTCCGTCCGCCGCGTGTTACTGAAGGAGGAAGAGAGTGAAAGTTTGTCTGGTTGAAAGGTGAAGTCTAGTTTTTTGTATTAATAATATAAACCAGGAGACTTTTTTCCCGAATCTGGTTCAGCCAAGAATGGAAGAAAGGTCACCGGCGAGCTGCAGGCACCGAGGAAAGGGTTCAGTTACCGGCGAGTGTGCACGAATCGAGGCATGAGAATTAGATCGTTTGTGATTCTATTACATGGGGATCAGAGGCCGTGGGATGGGACGGCTAATCTGAAGGACCGAGTGGTCTTTCTTGCTTCTCTTCCTCCCCCTCATCATCATAATCATCAACATCATTAACATCAGCTACAATCATTAGAAGTCCGTGGCATGGCAAAACCTTTCCAAATGTTCCGCACCTCCGTCGGGTGTGACTGAAATCCATCCAGCTTGTGTCTGTCCTATCTTCTATAATCCTGGGTTACCACTCTGTTGCTTCTGTTGTCTATCTGTTATCAGCTCCATGCATAATGTGACTTGCCCGAGGAATGGGACTTTTACGTAAGGATCGATCCCACTAGCATTCTGTTTTAATATATGAGGTATGACATCAGGAAATACTTTAATAGTCAGGCATGGTATCCACTTCAGAATACGAAAATTTAAGGTTGTATTGCTTTCTGACTACTCAACTCACAATAAAGAAAGTCCGTATCTTCATGTCACCGAATAAACTCAATACCGGCAACGCAAATAAAATAATATAATTCTTTTTCCCTTTGCAATGCACCATTTGGGAGTTGATTGTTTATCGGTGCAATACATGTGGATCAAACGCTCTGTAGTTATTTATGTCACTCGATAAATCAAACTGGCAACGGATGAATGTACTTGGCAAGGCTTTTAGTTGATCGTTTATCGCTGTTGCACATGAGGACCGAGCGCCGCGTAATAATTCGTCACCCAATTATACGAAAACCGCCAACACAAAAAATAAATAATAATTCACCGGGACTTTAAGTTGTGATACAGCATAAGGGAGGGGATCGTATAGCACTGATTTACATGGGGATTAAACACTACGTAAGTATAAGGCCGGATGTTTAAATGGGTTCAACTCTCATTAGGACAATTTTCAGAGGATGAAGAGAAGGCTAATGAAGTTATCACATATCCTCCCTGTTCATGGTGTGGTAGCCTTTGAAAACTATCGCCAGGAGCATAAAACCGTCAGTGAAAACCCAAGCAGCCTCCACGATAGCTTGTTGAAATAGGTGTTGTAGGACGCTGAAACCTTTTTGAGAACACGGGCCTTGCTATAAAAATGATTGTCACCAGGAAACCGGACATACCGACACAAGAAAACAGTGAACGAAGCCTCTTTCCTTGTGAGTCAGCTTTTGTCACTCCTTTTGCAACCTTTGAAACCGGGATAAAAAAGGAAACTGGAAACGAGAAAGTGCATAAGAGGGTGATGAAGGAAATTTTATGAAACACGTTTAGGCACAAGAAAAAGGTGATAGTTCTTTGAATGTATATGATTATGTCTTTAACCTACTAGCATCTTAATATTTTTTCCTAGTTCGAGTACTTTAATCAATGTGTTTGTGAAAGTATTTTAATGACAGCGATAGCATTCTCTCTCTCTCTCTCTCTCTCTCTCTCTCTCTCTCTCTCTCTCTCTCTCTCTCTCTCTCTCTCTCTCTCTCTCTCTCTCTCTCTCTCTCTCTCTCTCTCTCTCTCTCTCTCTCTCTCTCTCAACCCTTCATTCCTTGCCCCCGCCTCTCTCTCTGTGTTCCTCCCTCCATTCCTCCACTTTTTTATCTCTCCCTCCTCTCCTTTCCCGCACGCCGGTCACTTTTCCTCACTGTTCCTGCCGAAGGGGTCAAAGGTAGCCACTTACCGGGAACTCCTCGCTGTCGTCATCATCGCCGCCACCTCTCCCGAAGTGTCGCACCCTGTACTCTCCGGAAGACTCTCGAGACCCGCGAAGCAGTTCCCCGAGCGAGAGCCCAGGGCCGGAGAGCTGCGCCTCCTGCCCTCCCTCCCCCGCCACCGCCGCCACGCTTAGGGCCGCGGCCACCACCACAACCTGAGGAGAATAGCGGTAATGAAGTAATAATCGTTTAATTGATTAGTGAAACAGTTAATTAAGTGATAGTATAAAGGTAGTTTTAGTCAGCGAAGTTGTTGATTTGGTCACAAGAGAAAGATAACTGTATAAATTATAAAAGAGGGGAAAAAAATGCGTGAAGGAGAAAAAATAAACTAAAACATTAAACTAACTATACTCGTATAGTGAAGAACGTGATGAAGCGAAGAGGAAAGATAAAAAGTGTTCTGTAAAACGAGGTGAAGAAATAAAAAGTGATGAAACAAACAAAAAAAACAACTTAAATTGATAGTCAGGCATGTGATACAATGGAGGCAAAGCTTTGTAATTAGAAAAGTTATTGTCGAGAGCAGATGGCTGGAGTTTTATATGCCATCCGAAGAAAATTGAAATCATGAAAGAAAACCTTGAAATTATATTGGAGTACGTGACACAATGCCGGAAGAAGACGGGGCCGACTTTTTACGTGTGTTTCAGAGCAGGGAGCAGCACTGTTTACGGCGCTTCTTCTGTCTGGAGTTGAATCAGCAGCTCTAGACAGAAGGACGATATGTACAGTGCTGCCTCCTTCGTTGAACCGGCTTTGAAAGTCCTCATTGTATCTTAGTATTGAAAAAAAAACAAGAAAAAAAACTCGGAACTAAATCTGATCCTTGTCTGCCACAATGTTATTCTGTCTTTTTGTTTAGGAAGCAGCGATTTGCGAGCATTTTTTGTAATTTTGGTTTGGCTCTGGTCTGTCTCTTTTGCTGTAGAAAAAAGAAGCATCGTTTAATTTTGACAACAGAAAGCAAGAAATTATTTGGAGAGAAAAAAACGTTTCATTCATTAGCCAAACAGTAGAAGACGTTACAGTGAAGGAAAGAGGCTGTAGTACGAGGAAGTCAAAGGGATGTCACTGTTGGTGTTGGTATTTCTTACAATTAAAATAAAAAATAGAAATAATGAAGCAAGAAGAGGAATAAAAGCAGTGAATGAGAAAAACGTTTAAAAATCAGTCAGACTAAAAAAAATAAATAAAAAAAAGTGGTACAATGGTGGCAATCGTATTCAATTAAGTGGTTGTGTGGCGTGAACAGATAGGGAGTGTTGAGCTGATGTTCAGGCTGATGAAAATATAAGTAATGAAGGGAAGACATTGATTAAAATAGAATACAATGGAGGAAGGAAGCTGTGTTGGTAAGGTTTTGTGAGGAGGAAACAAAAGTATAAGGAAGGAAAACGCAAAATTATTAAGGTAGAGAAGAACAGGTTACAACGGAGGGATAAAGATGTATTTAGTAAATAATTTTGTGCTGTATATATGTAAGAACGGGGGTTTGTTTTTATAAGTTTACATGTTCTGTGTTTTTTTTTTCATGTATGTCTGAATTCTCGTGTATTTTGTCATGTCATAGAAACACTGTTGTAAGTATGTCTGCGTGAGTGTATTTGTATGTGGTGTGGAGGCTTCTTTTGTACGTGTCAGTCGCCGTGTATTTAATTTTGTCATCTGTCCATCCATTTCTGTGTGTGTGTGTGTGTGTGTGTGTGTGTGTGTGTGTGTGTGTGTGTGTGATGATCTGTCTATTTTCCTGTTTGCTTGTTGGTCGGTTGCACTATGTCTCTCTCTTTCTATCTGTCTATCTATCTATCTATCTATATCTGTCTATCTATCTATCTTTCATTCACACACGCACACACATTTTTCTCTCTCCCTTATCCCTTTTAACTCGTTTGTAACACTAAAGCTGTTGGACATAGCAAAGTCGGTTAGTACATGTTACGCTGATCGGTTGTCACGTAACACTTTTTATAAATTTTAATCCTATTTTTGTCTTAAAGTCACTATGAGTAATTATTCTGTCCTCGTCTGTAGATTGATGGGTGTATGTCTGATCAAAGGGGCGAACTCTGAATCCCTCCTGGTCTGGTCACTGACATCAAAGGCTAGTATGCGAGACTCAACTGTGGGTTCATAGTGCCCTATTTTTTCGTCTATATCCACTTCGGTCAAAGCTAGTGTGAGAGACTAAACGTGAGATCATATTCCCCATTTCTTGAATCTGTATCCACTGTGATCGAAGTGTCATCGTCCACTGAGAACAAAACTAGCGTGAGGAACAAAGACTGAAATGATTTTACTAGTCCTACTCTCCACTGGGATCAAAGTTAAGTCATGTAATTGGGGTGTATGTCCTTTGTGGCGATAATTAGTCTGAGGGACAACGTATAAATCCCTGCAAGTCTAGTTTTCGTGACGAGGATTTGGAGTCATTTCAAACCCTCATCGAGTTTAGTATATGAACCACATATTGACACTGTCGATTTGTTAAGCAGGGTGTCAGCCACGCATCCCCGGCGTCAGCACAGTCAGCACACGTCACTGGAGGCACACAGCTCGCCAATTAGCATGAAGCGCACACACAAACACGCACAAACACTCCGAGAACAGAATATCCAGGAGGCAGGATGGATGCTTGACAGTACCTTCCACATCGCAACCCTTCGTGTGTTTCTCTCTTCGGACCCGGCAGCCTCCAAGTCGGTCCTTGTCGGCTGGTGGGGATGAACTCAGCGTCTCGAGGTGCCTTGACGGTATTTATACTCTCTCCCGCAAGCGGCCTGACCCAGTAACACCGTGAGGGCAACCACGGACCTTACCCCCCGTGCCCCCTGCCTGGGTGAATGCAGCCAATGACCAGCTCTTGGCGAACTCAGTAATCAGAAAAAGTGGAGGCGGTACAGCAGGTGACAGTGGTGGTGGTGGTGGCGGCGGGACGGGGGTATTATTGTTGATGCTTTTGATGATGGTGGTAGTTTTTGTGGTGGTAATGGTGATGGTTATGGTAGTGGTGGCGGGATTTAAATGGTGGTGTGGTGGTGGTGGTGGTGGCAGGCTATTGTTGTTGTTTTTGGTAGTGATAATGTCAGTGAGGGTTGTTGGGATGATATTAGTGGTTGTTGGTGGTGGTGGTGTCTATAATAGTAGTGGTATGATTTTAACGGTAGGTAGTGGGGGATGGGGATAATGATGATGTTAGTAGGAGCGAAGAGCCAGCCCATGCCCCGCCTCAGACACGCCAGCTCGATCCCGTTCCATGCACAAAACACGCCCAGTGAAGGCATTAGGTTTCCATCTCAGCGTCGCGTTTCAGCCCCTGCGGCGGGAACACACGAGAGTGAGCGAGCAGGTGGTCAGCAGGTGTGGTGACTCGCGGACAGGATGGCGGGCGGGCAGCGGAAAAGCGGGTCAAAGGACAGAAGGGAAAGTCTGATTTTTTCTCCTGTATTTGAGTTTCGAGCAGATAAGGGTTCATGTATCTTTCGCATAACATTTTTTTTTCTTTTTTTTCGTTTAGGTTTGCGGGTGTGGTGACTTGCTGGCTTGTAAGAGGGACGAAGGGAAAAAGGCAGTCTTATTTTTTTCGTGTATTTGAATTTTAAGCAGATTTATGATTTCATGTACCTCCCACCTAACTCATTTTTTAGCTTGTTGTAGGGACGAAGGGAAAAAGGGAAAGTCTTATTTTTTTCGTGTATTTGAATTTTAAGCAGATTTATGATTTCATGTATCTCCCACCTCATTTTTTTTCGTTTAGGTTAGCGGGCGTTGTGACCTACTGACTTGGAGGGAGGAAGGGAAAGCAGGGAAAGTCGTTTTTTTGGCTACGTTTTTTAATTTGATCGGATTTCTCAGTTATTTGCCCTTCTTGTGACATAGTTATGGCTCTTAGAAGTATTTAAATGTAACAGTATAAGCACGACATCAATATATCCCACAGACATTTTTCATCCACCCTTTGTAGTTTTAATCAAATATCAGACTATTTATCCTTTAACTAGCGGACTTTTACCTCCCAAATTCGTTGATTGCTTTTATATATAATCCTGTTTATTCTTTGTTGTGTTTGATGTTGCCTGATTTCCGCTTATTTGTGTTGTGTTTGTGTGCTTGCTGTGCTATTAATTTAAATTCCTTTCCTCCTTTCCCTCCCTGCCTGCCTGCTTGTCTGTCTCTTGGCCTGTTTTCTCTTGGCCTGTTTTCTCTCTCTCTCTCTCTCTCTCTCTCTCTCTCTCTCTCTCTCTCTCTCTCTCTCTCTCTCTCTCTCTCTCTCAATTTAGTTTCTCCTCCCTTTCTTTTCTTTCCTTCTTCATTTCATCGTTTGCATCTCGTCTGTCTAACTTTTTTTTCTCTTTTTTTCTCTCATCCAGTTTTACACGTTTTATCGTTTTTTTTCTTTCTTCTTTTCTCACCTTTTATCTCTTTGACTCCCGCACTTTCTTTTGATTTATGATCTTATCAACTTTTCTTTCAAGATTCTTCCATTTTTATACATTTTTCTTACTCCTTTTTTTAGTGTGTGTGTGTGTGTGTGTGTGTGTGTGTGTGTGTGTGTGTGTGTGTGTGTGTGTGTGTGTGCAATTTATGTAAGAACTGATCTCTTCACCGTTATGTATCGATTAAAAACTGATTAAAACTACGTTATGCTAATGTCATGTGACCTTCGTTTCGACGCTGTGTTTTCTGCATTCAGGAATCCAATGAACTTCGATATTATGCATAAAGATTTAAAGGTTTTCTTCTTTGTTTCACCAGCGTAACAAAACATGGGAATTAATGTGTGTGTGTGTGTGTGTGTGTGTGTGTGTGTGTGTGTGTGTGTGTGTGTGTGTGTGTGTTTGTCTGTCTGCATACCTACCTGTCTGGTTACCTGTATATCTGCCTACTTATCTGTTTATTAATTTTATGTCCGCGTGTGTCTGTCTGTCTGGAGTTACATGTCTGTCTTGTTTGCCTGTCTACTCACCTTTTTCTTTGTCTGCTTACTAACGTGTTTAACAGTTCGCCTACCTGTCTGTTTACATGTCTTCTTTACCCGTCTTTTTGAGTTTGCGTGTTGATTTTTTTTACTTTTACTATAATATATGTCTCTCCCACTCTCTATCTACCTATCTATTTATTTATCTGTGTCTGTATTACACACACACACACACACACACACACACACACACACACACACACACACTTTCCCCCCCTTGTTGTGACGACCACTGCGGCATTGGCATTAGAATGTCTTGACGTGACCTGACCCGCGAGACAGACGTGGAGACTGGAGACCTGTGCGGGTGCGGGGGCAAGGCCGGACGGGGAGAGGCCGGGCGGGGTGTGACTGATGAGGCAGGCCACGGAGGGGCGGGGCGGGGTGAGTGTAGGGCAGGAGTTGACATGGCTGAGCTGCCTGGGGAGGTCATAAGGGCGGTAGCAGGGCTGGGCAGGATTGAGGTAGGCCAGAGTTTGTCACTGCAGGGTTAGGAATGGGTGGGCGGATAGGTCATAGGTGGCAAAGGTTACATGGTGTCAGGTGCGGTATGGGGCGTAGGAGGGGAGGGAGGCGGTGGGGTGCATGGGGCAGTGCAGCGTGAGAGAGGGCTTGACAGTTCAGGGCCTAGGCGTGGCGGGTAGTTCTCAGGTAGCATAGGTTACGTGAGGCCAGGTGAGATAGGTGGGGAAAGAGGAATATGGGAAAGGGGGAGCAGGTAATTTGATGGATTGGCCAACTTGTGTTTATGACCTCTACTTTCTGCTTGTTGACCTGACCTCTGCGTGGTATTATGTGGTTGTTTGTACCTGTCTGCGAGGGCGTGTGGCGTGACGCACCCCCTGTATACCTGGCATTAGCAGCTACTATAACTGAGGTCACGCCGAAGTTCAACAAGCAACCTTCATTCATGTTTTGACCTTTGCTTGTGTTATCTTGTTTGCTTGTTTGTGTTTGTGGGGCGTGAGATTTTACGTAACCAGTTGTTGTTAACACTCATACAAAGTTATTTAATGACACATTGGACTTCATATAACGACCCTTTTTTTTCTTCCTAATTTGACCTTTCCGAGTCCTCGCGTGTTTATTTTTTTTTTTTTGTTTGCTTGTGGAGGCGTAAGGTGTGTCATGACCCCTGTTGCTTGCACTAACAGCTGAGTTTTTTCTTTACCTGAGGTCATCAAGCAACTTTCGTTCCTTCATAAATCTTAATGATGTTACCTAAGTTTTTTTTTTTAAGTCACCATGGTGTTGTGGTGTGTTTGTCACTGTCTGTATGACCTGATGTGCTATTGTGACCCTTAGTATATTAAAGCTCCTACACATGGCACACTTGTGTTTAAACCCGATTTCATCAAGCTGCCTTCCTTCCTTCCTATGATTAATTTATAATGGTGCTCAAGTATATTTCTGACTTATCACGTGTCTGTTTGTGTTTTTCTGTCGAGGCATGAAGTCTAACACACACAAAAAAAGGAATAAAAAACATTCCTTAAAGCACACCTACCACACAAACACACGCATTCACAAAAGAAAAAACATTAGATACCAAACACATTATTCTTTTCCTCTTTTTTTCTCCCACTCCTCAGTTTTCCTCTCCAATCTATCCCCGCACCTGATACACCTGACTTCATTGAGCTGCCTGCATACCTGTCTCTGTGCCCCAGCTAGCCGGTCAAAAGTCAGTCAGCCAAGCACGTCGCATGAATTCTTTTTTGTCTCAAGCGCTCCGTCGAATATTACATCTGCATTGGTTTTTGGTGTGAACGACCTTGATTTGCATTACTGTTACATCAGCTGATTACTAATGTTATGAGGAGAAACTAGACTTAATTAGCAAGCCACGGAGGAGGAGGAGGAGGAGGAGAAGAAGAAGAAGAAGAAGAAGAAGAAGAAGAAGAAGAAGAAGAAGAAGAAGAAGAAGAAGAAGAAAAAAGAGGAAGAAGAAAAAAAAGAAGAGGTGGAGATAGTGGAGGAAAGGGGAAAGGATAGGAGGAGGAAAAAAATGAAGAAAGGATGGAATGGAAATGAAGAAAGGGAGGAGAAGGAAGAGGAGAAGAAGAGGGGGTAGGCTGTGAATGTCGGTTGATGTCATTGGGTGTGGGGTTGCAGGAGAACGGGAAAAAATTACAGCGCACCTTAAACGGCTTCATTCTTTTATCATACTTTCACTTCCTTAGAGTTCAGGATCACTATTTTGAAGGCTAGGCTGGCGGGAGTGTTTTCATCAGCGGCGGTGCGGGGGCGGTGGTTGTGGTGGTAGTGGGGATGATCGGGGTCGGTGGTGGTAGGAGAAGGGGAAGGTTTATGAACGCAACACTTAAGCAATGGGAAAGAGAGAAGAGAACCGGTTAATTAAAAGCTGCTTGGAAATAGGTTATCATGGTGTATCTGGTAGCAAAGGTAGCAGAGAGACGTAATGATGGAGGCTAATGTGTGTAGTTAATGCTAAAGTTTGCAGAGACCCAGTTACTTCAGAGCACCTTTGAGACGCACTTAATCTTCTTTTACGTGGGGCTGGCGGGAGCGAAGGTACACAGTGGCGTAATGTTAGAGGTGACGGCTTTGGTAATGTTAAAGTTTGTAGAGACCTGGTTAACCTAGAGCACCTTAGTAGTAGTTTATCTCGATACATATGTTAAAAGTTACATTCGCAAGGGGGCAGGGTGACACAGATCTCTGCCTTGACACAAACACAAAAACAAAGCCAACAAAAATAAAAATAAAAGCCGTTATGATAAGCGCTAAGTGAGGGTACTGAACCGTGCTGCTCATTTTACGAACTGTTTTTTGCAAGTCGTGCTACAAGACAATTTCTTTATATATGGAAAATTTGCAAGCCATAGTTAGTATTGGAGTGGCAGGGAAGCAGTCATGTGTGATCTGACGTGAAGCATGAGACAGACAGAGAGGAAAGGCAAATGGGAGACAGGGATGGGAGAGGAGGAGACGAGAAATGATAGAGCGACAAACAGGGAGAGTGCTGAGGGAGGGGAGGAGAGAGGGAGAGATGATAAGGAGAGAGGAAGAGAGAGAAGGTGAGAGACAGAGAGGGAGTCAGTAAGATGAGAGAGGGAAAGACAGAGAGGTTAGAGGGAGAAACAGTAAGAGACAGAGGAAAAGGAAGGAGGAGAAATGACAGAGACAGGACAGAAGAAGAGGATCAAGCAGACAGACACGGTGACGACAGGAAGGAGAGACAGGGAGGAGGGGCAGCCAGGCAGTTGTGAAGCATGAAGTTGATGTTATCGCTGAACTGTTTGCGAGCGGAACACAACGGAACTCACTGAGGCGCGCAGTGTAATGGCGTGCGTAACGAGTGTATCTGAGTCTGATGATAGGGATGAGGCAGATAACATACATAAGGGTACGTGACACTGACTTTTTTATGGATGTTTTGAGTATATATTTTTTTTTAAGATACAGAAGAAATAAATGGGATGTGACATTGCGTCTTTGTATAATTGATATTTTTACTTTTAAGCGATTGATTTTCTTATAAGTCGAAGCAGAAAGTGGTGAGGAGGTATAGCATTGCACCGCTTATATATAGTTAGCTTTGTGCATTATATAGTAAGATTGTTATTGTTGTTGTTATTAGGTATTTCAGGAAGGATTGTCGAGAGAATTATTAAGGTAGTTTTTTTCTTGTTAGGTTTAGCAGAGAGGATCGTCACGAGAATCATTATGGTACATTTTCGGGACGGCTAAACTATTCATGCAGGCTGTCCCGCGCCCTTGCAGAAGTTAGTTTCGGAAAGTTGGCCCACACATATATATATATATATATATATATATATATATATATATATATATATATATATATATATATATATATATATATATATTTATATATACATATATATTTATATATATATATATATATATATATATATATATATATATATATATATATATATATATATATATATATATATATATAAATAGATTTTTATATATATATATATATATATATATATATATTTTAGCTTCCCTTTGGTGTCTACGTCTGTACATTTCTTCCATGTAATTTAAGTTCAGTATGTCTGAAAAGATGTCTTTTTTTATTATTATTATTTGTCCGCCCTACTCCCTGGTGCGTGTCCTCACCTGGAATGATCTCATCTCATAACATTATGAATCTCGAGTATTCTTTTGTCGTGCTGCCAAACGAGCTTCTGGGAATATTTACGTATGTTATTATCAACGTATTTTTTTTTCCCCTTTTTACGTTGCCTGATTGAATTAAGTCTGCGTCCTCTGCCGCCAGCGAGTAGACTTCTGGGAACATTTTTTTTTATTCTGTTCATCTTTATTATTGTTAGCCTTAGCGTGGTGACGGGAATCTCGAGGCCGTCTGGGCTGCCTCGTCGTCTGCCCCGCTTATCTTATTCCTCTTTATTTATTGTGCTCCATCTCATCTCTTCTCTTATTATCTCAAACATTTTTTCCTCATGCTAAATAAGCTCCTCGGATTTTTTTTTTTTTGGGGGGGGCAACTAAAATGTTAATGTATATATTTTTTTACATTCACTTTTAACATTTTATCGATCATTTAATCTAAGTATTTTTTTTGTCTAACCAGATGTTTCTTTTGTTGTTGTTGTTGTTGTTGTTGTTGTTGTTGTTGTTGTTGTTGTTGTTATTGTTGTTGTTGTTCTTCTCCTTCTTCTTTTTCTTCTTCTTTTCTTCTTCATTTTTTTTTCTTCTTTCTCTTCTTCTGCTTCTCTTCCTTCTTCCTTTTCTTCTTCTTATTTCATCTTCTTCTTCTTCTTCTTCTTGTACCACTTTTTCTTCTACTTTTTCGGCTTGTAATTATTATTAATAATACTATTACTGTCATCATTACTATCAACGACATTATGATTATCATAATTATATTATTATTATTATTATTATTATTATTATTATTATTATTATTATTATTATTATTATTATTATTATTATTATTATTATTATTATTATTATTATTATTATTATTATTATTATTATTATTATTATTATTATTATTATTATTATTATTATTATTATTATTATTATTTGAGCATGATTCCATTTCCCTTTCTACGCTTCAGTCTTAAATGAGTCTAATCGTTTCTTGAGCACAACCAAATAAGCTTTTGGGAATTTTTTCATTCCACTCTGCTTAGTCTGTTTATTTTTTTCCCTTTCCTTGTTCTATTTAGCTCATCTGTGTTACATACGACCTTTCCCTTCGTCCGCCTTCCTCCTCGCAGCACAATTTCCCCATCCCATCATTGCTTGAGTCCCTCCCCCAGAATTCCTTCTAGCTAACCAAATAAGCTTCATGCAGTCATTGTTTTTATCGCCTATTTAGTTCACTCTCGCTTATTTGCTGCATTCTCTTCTCCCTTCACCTTTCCCTCGCACGAACCGCCTCATATTTTTCCTCTCCTCACACTGCCACCTCCTTAATCTTTTCCTCTCGCACATCCCTCGCTCACTTCCTCTCCTGCACTTCTTATCTCTTTCTTATATTCATCCTTTCTCACCCTTTTTCCTTCCTCACGCCTGTTCTCTTTCTTACCTCCTCTTTTTTTTTTCCTCCCTGTCTCACTTTCCTCTCGTACTCCATCATGTTTTCCAGCCATCGTGCCGGGCCAACAAACTTCCTTCATTAATCTTGTTTTCTTGCACTTCCTCGACTTCATTTACCATCGCGAATTCCCACCCTGCCCGACGCGCTCTATACCCGGGAGGACTTGAGCCACTTCCGCAAAGGTCAATGAGGGACTTTTTACCCTGCCTGCGTGGATGGAAGGAAGAATGGGCTCTTTTTCTGCGAGTTAGCTCCAACTTGGCGGCGCGGGAGCTCCCTCGTAACGTCTGTAGTGCCGGAATGCCTGTACGTGCGGAGAGGCGAGACACGAGGTGGGAGGGAAAGGGAAGGGTGTCTGTTTCTCTTTGGTAATGTTTCTTTGTGTTTTAGTATAGCATGTGTGTTTCCTTGAATATGTTTCCATGTTTTTTGTTTTTTTCCGTTTCTCTTTTGTCTCGTCTGTTTTTGGTAACCTGCGTTTGAGTTCGAGTTTATTTGGAAGTGCTGTGTGTGTGTGTGTGTGTGTGTGTGTGTGTGTGTGTGTGTGTGTGTGTGTGTGTGTGTGTGTGTGTGTGTGTGTGTCTGTCTGTCTGTCTGTCTGTCTCTCTCTCTCTCTCTCTCTCTCTCTCTCTCTCTCTCTCTCTCTCTCTCTCTCTCTCTCTCTCTCTCTCTCTCTCTCTCTCTCTCTCTCTCTCTCTCTCTCTCTCTCTCTCTCTCTCTCTCTCAGTTAAATATCAATTCTAAAATAGAGTTTACACGAGCAATAATTTTCCCTCAGTTATTGGCATCAGGTATTTGCCCCCCGCCGCTTATTAAGGTACGGGGCGTTTCTTGCTGCGAATACTTTTACTTTCTTCCCCGGTTATACTTCTTGCGCCTCACCTGCCGGCGTGTCCGTCCGTCAGCTCGTCAGCCAGGTGTAGCGGTTCGATAATAATAATAATTTCGTTGTACTACAGTAAGTATATTTGTATAGGTATAGATTTATTGTACTAAGGCTTAAAATTCCCACTCTCTTTCGTCTTTTTTTTTTTTTTTCATTTCTGCCTGGTATTTTATATTTCCTGTTTTCTTGTACCAACTTTTACTTTTTCTTTTAAACTTTCTCTTTTTTGCTCTCATATATTGCCTTGAATTATGCATTTGTCTCATTTTGTTTGATTTTCTTACTATTTGCGTTTGCACCTGTAATTTCTCTCTCTCTCTCTCTCTCTCTCTCTCTCTCTCTCTCTCTCTCTCTCTCTCTCTCTCTCTCTCTCTCTCTCTCTCTCTCTCTCTCTCTCTCTCTCTCTCTCTCTCTCTCTCTCTCTCTCTCTCTCTCTCCCCTCCTCCCCCCCCTCCTTGATAATTATGCCTTTGGAAAATCCGTGACTTGATTAACGCTCCTACTTTTTTATCCTTTTTTTTCTGTTCCCACCTTTCTCCTCTTTTCCGCCATCCCCTCACGTACACACACACACACACACACACACACACACACACACACACACACACGCACACACAAACACACAGACACACTAACACAATCTTCGCTCAGGATAATCTCAAATTTGATTACTAATGTTTTTTTGGTGATTTCTTTTGTTGGTCTTTATTGGAGCAACGTATTTTGGGATTTTTTATTTATGTTGTTTATTATTTTCTTTTCTCCTTGTTTTTTTGTCCGAACGATCGTATGGAAAGAGGACAGGCAAGTCGTTAGGTTAATTATTTATGTCAGCGCGTCCCCGTCCTGTTGTTATTCTGGAAGGTATTGTGAGACTTGTGCAACGGAGCTTAGAAGGGAAACTTTAGAGGCAAAAAAATAGCGGAAAAAAGGCACTTTGTCAGAGCAACTTCACCGTGACATAAAACTTAAGCTGCTTTGCTGCATAACTCTTACTGCCAAAGTCACTAGTTCATGCACCTCGTCCTTCCTCTCCTCCTCCTCTTCGTCCTCGTCCTCCTCCTCCCTCTCCTCGTCGTCCTCCTCCTCCTCCTCTTCGTCCTGTTTCCCCTCCTCCTTCTCCTCCTCCTCCTCCTCCTCTTCCTCCTTCTACTACTACTACTACTACTACTACTACTACTACTACTACTACTACTACTACTACTACTACTACTACTTCAATAATTACTGCTGCTATTCCTCCTCCTCCTCCTTCTCATAATTTTCCTATACTCCAATTCCCTTCTTCTTTTAATACTTACCCTCTCCTCCTCCCACACCACCGCCACCCCCTCATCCCGGTTGCTCTGCTCCGGTTTTTCGGGTGCTTGACTCGCTCACAAAGGTCGCGGCCTTAAAACTCAAATTAAATGGCACAACAAACGCAGGCGGGTAACCAGGGCGGCTCTGGGGCACTTATCTAACAACTGAACTCATGTAACTTGAAACTGGAACGCTTGGTCAATAGTCATATGGCTCGGTTTGGGTTTTAGTAGGTCTGTTTTTTCTCTCATTTATTTTTTCCTTTCAGTTCTCGAAATTGTTGCATGTCAGGGTTCAAGGTTCGTGTGTGAGGCCTGTAGGTGTTGCATGATCGTAAGCAGGTTAGGTCGGACCAGTATAGGCCTGACTTTTGTCCTATGAGCGGTTGGGTGCTTGGAAGGCCTCTGGTTGACCCTGACGCGGCTTTAGAAAGGGATGAAAGGACTGGATTGAAAGGACTGACTGGACGGGTGGGTGTTGGGGTTTGTGGGTGGGAAGGAGCCTCTAAGTGGTGCGTTATGGGGCTAAAGGCGTCTGTTTGAAGGGGACATTTGAAACGTTATTTAGACGCTTTATTATATGAGTGATGGCACGTAGACTAGAGTAAAAGGATGATGGCCCAAGAATGGTGGTGGATGGCGTTTATTGTACTTGTGGTGTTGATAGATTTACCAGCGCCATAATGGAGAGGAAATAAATAGTGCGTTAAAGGGGTAATAGAGGAGGTAAAGGAGGGTGTCAGTGTGATATGGGCATGGCTGAGGGTTCCTTGTGGGTGTTAAAATCGATCACACTCACAGGTTGGAGGTGTTGGAAAGAAGCTTCTGAAGGGTGTTGGTTGGTGATTCTTGTGGGTGTTAAAATCGATCACACTCACAGGTAGGAGGTGTTGGAAAGAAGCTTCTGAAGGGTGTTGGTTGGTGATTCTTGTGGGTGTTAAGATCGATCACACTCACAGGTTGGAGGTGTTGGAAAGAAGCTTCTGAAGGGTGTTGGTTGGTGATTCTTGTGGGTGTTAAAATCGATCACACTCACAGGTTGGAGGTGTTGGAAAGAAGCTTCTGAAGGGTGTTGGTTGGTGATTCTTGTGGGTGTTAAGATCGATCACACTCACAGGTTGGAGGTGTTGGAAAGAAGCTTCTGAAGGGTGTTGGTTGGTGATTCTTGTGGGTGTTAAGATCGATCACACTCACAGGTGTTGGAAAGGAGTTGCTGAAGGGTGTTGGTGTGATATGGGCGTGGCTTAGTGGTTCTTGTGGGTGTTAAGATCGCTTACACTCACAGGTAGGAGGTGTTGGAAAGGAGCTGATGAATGGTGTTAGTGTGGCGTGGGCGTGGCCGAGGGCTGCTTGCATGCTAAGATGGATCACGGTTATCGTTTATACATGCAAAGTAGTTTATTTTCGCGCGTTTTTTTTGCTTGCAGTTGGTGGAGGCGGCCGCCATTAGAGAAAGGTTTGTGGTTTGTTTATTTATTCATTTATTCGTGTGCTTATCCCTGACATATGGTTAATTTATTTATATTTTTTTATTTATTTATTTTCTCTTATGATACAATGAAATCCAAACAAAAGGCGATAATGTTCTTTTTAATGTCTTTTTTTATATTTTCCTCTTTCGTTGTATAATTGGAAACATCAAGCATCCTTTGCCTCTTGTTTCCTTTGTATCCTTTTCCTTCATCCCTCCGTCACCGCCTCCATCTCCATATCGTTTTGTACCTTCAAACTTTTTTTATTTTTTTATTCTAGAGGCAAAATTTCCACTCTTCAGGAACCTTTACTTGTCCCTTTTTCTCTCCAGTTTGTTCGCACCGTTCAAAAAAATACTGATGAAATATAGAATCAATGAAATGTTCATTATAATATTATATAAAGAAGGTTGATTTTCGTTCATAAACTCCATTTTCCAGACTAGTAATTTTTCTTGTCTGGGGACAGTACTGATTGGAATGGTGCTTGAGTACCTTAGTGAAATTGAATAAAGTAACGAAATTAAAATATTGTTGAAAGCAGACTTTTTTCCATCCCTTATTTGGACAGTATTTGATTGCCTCTGCTCCATTTTTCTCTCTCCCTTGATACGAGTACTAATTGGAATGGTGCGTACGAAGTGGTGGATGAAGATAACTAAACATAGCAACCCCTTACGTATAGATGGCGCTGCTTTGGATCACACGCGCACAATTCAATACAGTGACGGACTGATTCTCTTACTCTGTTGACATGATCGAAATAGCGGTTGACATGCACTGAATTGCCTCGTACTTACGCATCCCTCCACACATTTCACTTCCATTTTTTTCTTGCGTCATACAGTTACTAGCAGAGAAAGTTGATGTTTTGGAAGTCGCCATTAACCATCAGTAGAAATTTATTGACAATTCTTACGGATCGGAGATTGGTATCCTGATATTGCTGGAACTGATCTCAAAGGCATAATTTTACGATGTGGGCCTTGTGAATATAAACACTTGCAATTATTTCGTATATTTCTCTCTTATTTATGTAGAAATAACAAACACGAGAGTATCAGTACCCCTCCAGAACTAAGTTAGATAGTCCCACTCATCGTCTTCCTTTATTCTTCATACAGGAGCAGCATTTTCCTAGGCATGTTTACTTTTATTCAGTGGTCGGTGTGTCTCCTTTGCCGTAAAAAAGAAAAATGTCACGGCTGTTGTCTTATCTCTTGTCAAGCCTTTAGTCTGCTCCTTGTGTCTTAAAAATAAAAAGTGAGTCACGCATAACCCCACCAGCGGGACTTCGTGGCATTTCTCAAGCGTCCGCCTCAGTGACTCACTTGGTGACCTATGTGCCGCGCCACGCCCCCGATGTGGTGGCCAAGCCGTGCCGTGGGAAGGTGCGGCTGCCCGGCTTTTTTTGCTGTGGCCTGCGTAAAAATGACAACATTTTTTTTTTATCGGAGAAATGAAGAAATGTCACCTTGAATAGAACAAATGGGTCGAGAGGAACTTGATCTTGCTTTGTGTAATTGATAGGATATGTAATTATTTAGGCACCACGAGCCACACAGTTATTAGATAGGTATTAAAGGTAGTGGAATCCTCTGAGATACAAAAAAAAAAGATGTTAACATTTAGGATCCAAGAAGACAATCACATGGTAATTACATTCATATTTAAAATAGTGAACGCTTTTGAGATGCACTTAGGTGGATATGTAGCTATTGAGAAGTAAAAGAAGAATGAATGGTAGTGAAAACGTGAAATGCATTTAAAAGCATTTATGATAAAGCCTTAGTATCATGTAAGACAATTCCATGGCTATTAGAAGCATGTTAAAGGAATTGAAAGCCTTGACATGTATTGAGAAGGATAATTTTTGTAGTTATTAAGTAACCTAATTTTTTTTAACTTGAAACATTAAAGATTGTGACTGCGTTCGAGGTGGTTTGGAAGAGCTTATTTGTAATTACTACAGACCCGCCAAAAATAGTAAGATTGTCATATGATTATTTTAGATACGGTCAAAGAAGTGAAAGTTTTTGAGGGGAAGTCGGAAAGTCCCGGGAGCCGGACACGGACATACCAACCCTTGCACAATGCCACACTGGGCGGGGCTTTCACCGGCCGGCAGGAGGCAAATTGGTGTTGACGACAGAAAGCATTCAGGAAATTTGAAATACGACATAAACGTTTGAATACTGTAAAAAAAAAAGCCCGTTTTGCGTACCTTTATTCCGATAGTGTTTTATATAGTTGACTGAGTTTTACTTCCCATACTCTTTTTTTTTTTATGAGTACAAAATTAAATGACGCAAGGAAGCTGTGTCAACCGGTTCACGCGTTTCGAGGCACAGACGCTGAATTCCACTATTTACCGACCTCGTCTTTAGGAAATTAGAGCTGCATGTGTCGCCTAGGAAGCCTTTTGGCATCGCCATCATTATCATCAGCTTGTATATTTCACTGAAGGACGTAAATCCCTCCCAAACGTTTCCGTTCATTTTTGTTTCGTGTCTCTAGTTTCAGTTTTTTATACAGGCGTTTCGTACACATATATACACTTTCTTTTCAGAGCAGGTTACTTAACGGGCCTCCTTGGCTTTCCTTATATCAGTTAATTTCCATTCCATCACTTGTTCCTTAAATGCTGTGAGTTATTCCCCAGCTCGTTACTTTTTGTTCATTTGCTTATCCACTCTTGTATATAAATATTCTGAGCTTCTTTATTTCTTAATTTCTATTTTTTTCGTTTTTTTTTATTTATTTATTTATTTTTTTTTTTTTTTACGTTCTGCTTATGGTGCCGGTAGTCTTTCTTGGTGGGACCTGATGGTCAGCCCCAGCCTGTTATTGCGTAGCCAAGTGTTTATAGTGGCGCCATCTTGCTTTGCTCATGCAGTTCCCCACAGCTCATCTTTGATCCTTTTTTTAGAGAGGGAATCTCGTATCAGATGCTTTCATTAAAATACATTTTTTATAAAAAAAAAATCATAGATTCCTCCATTTCCTCTCATATTGCATGAGGTGATTTCACCGCCAAAAATAGTGGATCGAGTGGAAAAAAGGAAGGGATGACGAACGAGGACAAAATCGTTGTTTGTCCGATACTTTTGTCAATATTTAGCTCGTCCCGCTGTGGAAATTGTGCTGCGCCAACCCCGCCCGCTCCCTCCCCTACCACCCCTGCCTGGCTCGTCTGTTTGTCGTTTTATTTATACGTGGCGTGAGTGCTGCCATAGCCGTGGTGATTGACCGGCACCGCCACGCGTGAGCACCGGACCCGTCACCTGTCAGGGGTTTATTGGCGTGGGAGGTGTTGAGGCGGCGCTTGATGAGAGAGAGAGAGAGAGAGTTATCTTTTGCATATTTAGTGGTTTTATTATATTTTTTTATGTTTATGCATGGAGAGGCTGAAGTGTTACAAGTTGTGCTTCGCTAGATGCCCGCTGTTAATGTTGTTATTTTGAAGAAGAAGAGGAGGAGGAGAAATATAACTCTGACACATTTTGGTTACAGTGCCCCTAAAATACCTATTCTCTTTCTTGGGGTGGAATTTTAAAGGGAGTTAATGAATATTTTTATCTTGCTTTCCAATTTCCAAGCAAGGAAAACTAAAGGGAGAGAAAAGAAGAAAGGAAAAGGGAAACACTACTTAAATATTGATAAATATAATACTGTTTTGTTATCTCGATACAACGTATTATCTTACTGTGAATATAGACTGAAAGTGAGATATTGGTTTCCTTTTCCTAACTTCAGTAAACAAATTATCTCATTAACGTGTATTTTGCAGGCATTGTTTATAATTATTACTCTAACCCTTTTTCTCTCTTGTTTGTAAGAACTTGAAGTATTTGGTTATTTTCCTTCCACCTTCAATAGACAACCTTTATCATTAATACGTGCATGCAGACATTACGTGGCATTACTTTCCATGATTTCTCTTTCCTACTGTTTGTTTTGAGAATAGTCAATCATGTTTGTCCAGTACTCGTATACAGGTGACAGGCTGCAGGTCGGTCATTTCCCATGCGGTCTCGATCCGGTCATCTGCAGGACACATCATGGACTCTCTGTACCTCACCATCATCACCGTCATTGTCACCACCACCACCACCTTCATCACCATCATCATCATTATCATCATCATCCATCTTGCTCCGGAATATTATCTAACATCATCTCTCCATCCGGTTATCTGTCTACTCTGACTTCTGCGATTAATAAGTTGCCATTCTCTTTTTTGCCTCACCCCAAGAACATGCCTCACCATGAAACTTTATTTTTGTTGATTTTTCATCCTTTGTGCCGCGTTATGGTGGTGGTGGTGGAGATGGCGGTGGATGTGACAGTGTACTTCTATTAGTTTTTATTATCACTGTCGCTCACAGTTGCATCCACCTCACCTGTTTTACTTTTACCGTCCGTCCTAGTGCTCAACGTTCGCCCGACGCCTCGCAAAACGGCAGGTTTTTCATGTCTTTTAGATGAACCTGCTTTACATTTACCGGCCGTAGCCTTGAAATCTGGTTCACCTCCTTCACTTCTCCGATCTCCCTGCGTGGGGTGAACTATATCGGTCGAGCAGGGGTCGGTCCTGCTGCCTGAAGAGGCGTCTAGAAGGGTAGTGAGGTAATAGCGAGCCGGAGGAGAGCTGTTGCAAGTTTCCATCTCAGCAGAATGTGGCTTGTCGCTCAAGCTGCCACACGCCGGAACTTGTGTGGCAGGCGAGGGGCGGCGCCTTTTGGGTTTGGGTTCAGGTGACGGAGAAACGCTGAGGCTATCACGTGACTGATCTCTAGCCTTAATTTTAGTGTGACTAGCGTTGGCTTCGTGTTTATTACGTATATGCATTGGTTGGCGGCACACCTGATTATCCCCTGCATCATTGTTAGATGATTTTCGTCTTTTCTTGAGCTGTTCTGTATGCTGGAAAACCTCAGGACTATCACCAAGTGTAACCATGATAGGCACAGCCCGAAAAAGAGTTCCTTCTGTCACGTCTTTTTCGCTCAGTGAGTTACTTCGAGAGTCCGTCCCGTCGCCACTTGAGCCGTGATGGGAAATATAGTCCTGGACCAGTGTTTTGCCCGGCTTGGGGGTGTCCCCGCTGGAGGAGGAGGAGGAGGAGTAGTGGAGGTCTGGCCGCGTCCTTCTGTCTGTGGGGCTGACTGGTCTTTTGATGTGTCTGAATTTCAAGGAGAACACAGACAGGCTAAAGTCGTTCTCCACTGCGTCGTCACATAACACCTCGAGGCTGACCTCTCTGTTGTCACTCTGCCCCGAGAGAGGATCACCGTCAGATAAAAAATTGAAGTCCGTGGCGTCATCTCTCTTTCTTGATAGTGTTGAATTTGTAACTGCCCCCTTACGGCCTTCAGGCAAAGCTTCCTGAAAATCTGAATAGTCTGCTGTGATGTTTTTCATCTTTGCATCTTTCTCTACTATGCTCAAACGCCTTCTTGGGGCGGCGCCAAGGCTGTCGTGGTCGCTGGAATCGCTGGTGTCTGAGTTGTTGCCGTTGACGCGACGCACGTCTACAAGCGACATGAGGGAGGCGAGAGAGTCCGAGGACGAGTGAGAGTCGAGGGAGTGTGGCGGAGCGTGGCTCTTCCTTGGCACTCTACTGTTGTTCACGTCGGCATCAAAGTCAAGCGATTGTTCAGATTTATCGTCAAATCTCCTGTGCTGGCCGCCACCCTCACCCGGTGCTTGTAGAGTCCCCTCAGCGCCCTCACTGTCCAGCTCTGTCCAGTATGGGCTGCGGCCGTACCTCGTGTAGCACGACTTGAAGACATCACCGCCGTGCGCCAGCCCCACCACCTCGGCCTCGTCCACCACGTCTGGCAGGGTTGTGCCTGAAGTCTCGGGCAGAAGCAGTGTCAAAGCAGCCGCGAGGAGGCAACTCCCTGCAGAGACGAGCCAGGGCACGGAGGGGTACGTCATCTTAGCCTGTCGAGTAAGACATGAGTAGTGGAGTGCTGTAAGGGGGAGGCGGAGAGTTGAACTGGAAAGGTTAGAACTAGTCTAAAAATATCATTATGTAAATCCAATGACAACATGTGGATAAAGGATTAAATGAGGCAAACTAGTATGGTATGTTGTAGGGCGAGCAATGCCAGGCAAATCTAGAGTGGAAAGGAGGAAAGAGGATTACGAGTGTGTCCTGGAGTGAAAGTTACCAGAGAAAGCGAGAAGAGAAAGCAGAGAAGGTCTCTCTTAGCCATACCGTAAAACAGGTCAAATAAAATCCTCCCTACCACAGAAGTCATCAGGGAGACGAGGATCTCCCCAAGGGCGGCGTGGGCGGCACATAGACCCACTGCTGAGGCACGGGCGGTAGTGGGTGTCACCTCCACTACCAGCACGCCCACGCCCACCCTCACGCAGCCCACCACCAGCACGCCCACAAATCGCAGCGCCGTGGCCAGGGCAGTCACGTCCATCCACGCCTCTGGGGAAGGACGAGGATCAGAAAGTTTGGACACTGCGAGTTCTTTTCTCTCAACGCCAGGCAGAAGAAGTTCGAGAATAGCGTTTGAAGGAGTTAGGGGAGAGGCTGGTAGGTGGATGGATAAAGACAGGGATATCTAATTTTTATATAAAGATAGCCACACTTGATGGGGGGGGGGGGGGAGAGACTATTGGATGGATGGATAAGGTGACTGAAATATAAATAAAAAGTCCCATGAAAGGAAGAAAACTGAGGCTGACGGATGGTTGGATGAAGAGATAGAGAGGATGACCGAAGAGTTAACAAAAAGCCGCAAAAGGAGAGAGTTAGGGAGAGGGATGGATAGATGGGTGGAGGCGTGTAATAAGCGGGTGACCAAGACCTTTAAACACTGTCAATTATGAGTCAAGTCCGGTGATAGAGGAAACAAGGTCTGGACGTAGGAGAAACGCAGACGAATAACCATGACCACCATACTTATCCCCCCACTCCCACCCTCAACCCCCCGCTCCCATTGTTATGTTCCAACCCTGAGAAAGGAAACTTGAAAACGGCCTCTTGCTCCGTCTTGTGAAACGGCAGAAACAAAAAAGGAAATAGAGATTACAAAAAATAAAAGATCTCGTTTAGCCTCCTCTGTGCTGTAAGATCAAAAGACACCACCATCACCGCTACCCCTACCATACCCTGCATTGCCCTGGCCTGCCCTAATCCCCCGTCCCCCCTCACCACCACCACCACCTCAATACCACCGCGTCATCACACACCTCACTACCCGACTTCTGAGGATCCCCGACAATGGGTGAAAGTTAAGCGTGAACGTTGCAATAAAGATACTAACAAGAGACATTTTAATAAGGGAGAAATCTGCCCAAGAGTGTGTCCCTGGCGGAGACAAAGACGTGGGTCGGCAGCGAGCTCCCCGGCGTATACCTGTTGGAGTCAAGAAAGAGGAAGTTGGCTCTTTACCCTCCTCCTCCTCCTCCTCCTCCTCCTCCTCCTCCCCCAACTGACCCCTCGAGGCACTGCGATAACTTGTGATGGCTTAAGGATGTGTGTGTGGGAAGGGGGGGTCAGTATGAGGTTTGTGGAGTGCATAATACCGGTAATAGTTTGAGTGGTTTAAAAGCACAGCAAGGTTAATAGCGGTAGTGAGTATGTTGATGGTGGTGGCTGCAGTAGCAAGGTATAAGTAGTAATAGTAGTAACTGTAGTAGAAATAATAAAGACAAAAAATAATAATGATAATAATAATAATAATGAAAGATTTTGACCCAGCACGGCACTAACGGTAATGAACCAACTCAGGGTTTTTCTGTTTTGACCGGTTACTTTTCTGCCCCTTTTTCTTTTTTTTTTCCTATTTTTCTCGTACTCATCCAGTTTGTTCCCGATTTTTTTTTCTGGATTTCTTTTTTTTTATGTCATTATTGCCTTTTATATTTTTTGTTTCAACCTGTTTGTTATCAGAGAGAGAGAGAGAGAGAGAGAGAGAGAGAGAGAGAGAGAGAGAGAGAGAGAGAGAGAGAGAGAGAGAGAGAGAGAGAGAGAAATGAAAAATAAACTTACGCAGTACCTATATTATATCGACAGTATAGATTAATCTGTTACGCAAAGGAAATTCGCCGCCATTTTTTATACTAGACATTTGTGTTTATTAAGAATTTCCGTCATTTCTAATTACGTACATGTATTTTTACTCTAACTGACAGTGCAGGTGATGTTTTCTAATTAAGAGTATTGCCGACAGGTGTGCTTCAATTTACTGTTTTGTTCAGGTTCTGTCATCTCTTCTAACCTGGTATGGTATTCCCGTTCTGTGAGGTCATGTTTTCTGTCAGTATAGTAGCATAGCAGAATATAGTATTATAGCCAGTAATGTTTTTCCTTCCGTTAGGTGATGCTTTGTAAATAAAAGTACTTCCCCGGCGTATACCTTTTGGAGTCAAGCAAGAGGAAGTTGGCTCTTTACCTTCCTCCTCTTCCTCTGTTCCACTTCATCATGTCTTCCACCGCACAGTGTTTCCGCCGTCTTGTCTCCATTTCAGACAGCAGCAGTGTTCTTGATGTTACACGTGGAAGCAGAAGAAACACAGAACGTAACCACCATAATCTCTACAGAACACTCCTTGACTCCTCCTTAAGACTTGAAACTGATAAGATTATGATTTTTTCCTTTTTCACATTTTCTCGTACGTAAGAAACACCTAATGCAGCCTCCATAATCTCTCTACAGAATTCTCCTTGACTTTTCCTTAAGAAAATAGAGGCGGTTTGCAGGGTATTCGGAGGCAGCAGTAGAGCAAAGCGTTGTAGTATAGATGAAGTAAAAAGAAGAGAAGAGGATGAAGAATAAATAAAGTTCGGAAAAGAGAAGCAGAAACACAAAATAATGAGCAGAAGCCTCAAAACGTTAAACTGCTAAGATTAAGATTTTTTCCTTTTTCATATTTTATCGTACTTTCCCTCCACAATTCGCTCGGACTCCTACATAGTTTCCTCCCACGTGCTCCTTCCCCATTCGAAAAAAAAATGTCATGGTAGTACTCTAAATATTAAAGAAAATGTTTATTATTTCCACACATCACTCGTCACGGCTTCCACTTTAATCTCCGTTCACTCTTTCCAGCGTGAAAATCCAGGAAAAGAGGAAATATATGTAACCGTGTTTTCTCCCTATTTCTTTATCATCCTTTCGACGTCCGTTCCTCCTCACATTATATAAAGAAACACACTACTCTTATTTTTCCTCAATCTCACTTGCTCTCCCGTGCTCCCTCTCCTCATCATAAAAAAACAAATGAGAACATGAATAATCGTAATCTAATCATGATATTCTCCCAATTTTCACAGGTATCCTCAAGTGACTGCCTGTGTGTTGTTATCATCTCTCTTTTCTAACTCCTCATATTGCAATCTCCAAGATAAAAATGATGGAAAGATGTCACCACCCCGTTTTTTTTCCTCTATACTCCACAGGCCGCTCACGTGTCACGCCCTTCGCCTCACCGTCCACGAGCCGCCTGACGCACGTGACGGCAAGGGCGAGGGCGGCGGCGAGAAGCAGCGTCACCACGAGGAAGGCGCGGCGGTACAGCAGGTTGGTGAGCACGGCCGACAGCACCACCGCCCCCGCCTCCACCCCCGCCCACAGCGCCGCCCCCAGGTGACCAGGGCCCCCGAGAACGCTTAGCCGCTTCCTCAGGCCTCTCCCCTCCTCGTCCTTCTCCGCCATCGTCTCCAGCAGCTCTCTTCGGAATGTGCCGCCTGCCAGGGACACGGCCAGCCTGTAGAAGGGATAAGGTGAGAGAGAGAGAGAGAGAGAGAGAGAGAGAGAGAGAGAGAGGGAGAGGGAGAGGAGAGGAGAGGAGAGGGAGAGAAAGTCGCATAATCCTATGATGATGGGCTAATTGCATCACACAGCAGGAAGCTCAACTTATCAGAGGCATCGTAAGTTGTGGCCTCATTAAACTTGATCCCGTCCAACACCTGTCATGTTCTTGTTGTTGGCTGCGGCGGGCGGTGAAGAAAGCGAAGGGAGAATAGCAAGGGAGTGGGGGTAAGAGGAAAGGAAGGAGAGAGAGAAGGAGGTGAAAGGGAGAGGTAAGGAGGGAGTAAGGGAAGTGAAGGGTGAGGGAGGGATACTGTTATGTGTGATTGAAGGGGGGAAGGTGGGAATGAGGGGAAGAATGAGAAGGTAGAGAATGAGTGAAAGGAGGAGGAGGTAATAATTGAGTGAGGGATGAGTGAGGGAATTGTTCATGCATCTTCCTTGATAAATAAAGACTGCGGGGAGAGATAAGAGGGGAAAAAGGTGGGTAGGGGAGGTAAAGATAGTAAGTAATGAGTGAGAGGTCTGAGAGGAAAAGAGAGGAAGTCGAAGGGCGGGGGGGGGGTTAAGAGATAAGCTGAGGAGGGGTCGAGTGAGTAGGAAACAGAAGAAGCATGGAGGCAAAGTGGGTGAGGGGAAATGAGGATGAAATTGAGGGAGAAGTAAATTGTGGAGTAAATGGTGATTCAGAGAGGCGAAGGAAAGTTATGGGTAGAATGAGTGAGGGGTCGAAAGAAGCATGAAGGCAAAGTGGGTGAGGGGAAATGAGGATGAAATTGAGGGATAAGTAAATTGTGGAGTAAATGGTGATTCAGAGAGGCGAAGGAAAGTTATGGGGAAAATGAGTGATAGATGGGGGGGGGGAGGGGAGGGGGAGGTGACGGTCAGAAGCAATCAAGCCGAGCCAAGCTGCATCGTCAACTAGCCCAAGCTCTCATAAATAGGCTCAAGGAAAAGAACAGCAAGAAAACACTCAAATACCAACCTGTTTTTACGAGCCAGTTCAGTTTGAGGGCAGTACCGAGACTTAGCCAGTTAGTTTTTCCGCAGCCGATGACTTGTATACGGCCGAAGAAAGGGAAAAAAATGAGCATTGGTCTTTTGCTGTGAGTCTGGAGGCGTCCATTCGGTTGGTGGAGTGAGTGGCGGCAGGAGCGAGTGAAAGGAGAAGCGTGTAGGTTACTGGAGCAGAGCCGAGCAACCGGGGGTGGGAGAATAGGGAGGAGGTGAAGGTGTCACTGGGGACAGAGGAAAGGGGTGGTGTGGCTGGGGTATGGCCGCGGACAGGAGGGAGGATTGGGGTGGCGCAGATGTGGCTGAGTAGGAGAAGATTGAGATGTGACTGGGATGGATGGATGGATGGGTGGAAAGAGGAAGGGAGCAATGAAAGTTGAGAATGAGGGAGATGCAGAAGGGCGCAGGTATGGAAAGTAGTAATTGAAGAAGAGAAAAGGAAGGATTGCATAGACGGATAGAAGATGAGTGAGGGAGGGAGGGAGGGAAAGTATGCTAGTGGAAGGAGAGGGGCTGGGCATTGGGGGCAGGAGGCGGATCTACCAAAGAAACATGCAACCGGTGTGTTTTTGTCAGCTTCTTTGCCGGCGTAGTTTTGCTTTCCGAAAGTGGGACTCCCGGTGGTTTCATTTTATATTTTGTCTCCTTAAGAAAAACATTAGTGCTTTTTTTCCACGCCAGTTATTTAGGCAAAAGCGTTAGAGAGTGGGAAATTCCTTGACACGTAAGAAGTAGTGATTCCTCGGTATATAAGAACATTAAGTGCATTGATAACCAACATAATCACCGGAGACTGCAATCAAGAACGCTCACTCCAAACATCCATGCACGGAGGAGACACAAGGAGACGCCTTACCACATGAACACAGTTACTAGAACGTGTCTGCGTAGCCTCGGGGTGCGGAAGAGGGTGGCGAGGCTCTCCCAGGGCAGGTCAATGTAGACGTGAGCCGCGAGGTGGTCCATCTGAGCGTGGGCGGTGGGGGGGAGGCTGAGCAGGTTGTGACGCGCCAGCTGGGCCGCCACCTGTCTCGCCCGCCGCGTCTTGCCTCTCGTCAGCAGCCACCTCAGGGACTCCGGCACCATCCTGGGGGCGAGGTGAGTGTGGGAGTGTGTGGGAGGAGCACGGAGCAATGACAGGGGACGTTGGGTTCCGAAATCGTGTAGGAGGAGAGGATATGCAAAGTTAGGGTGTTGATAGAGTGATGATTGAGGAATGAGTGAATGTGTTAGAATAGCAAGACCGGTGTGAGAGGAAAGGACACGTGAGGCTGTTAACTTGGAAATAGTAGGGATGAGGGTTAAGGGAAAAATTACTTCCGTGAATAATATCCTGCTCTCAGTAATGGTTAACGAGGAATGTTCGGTACCTAAACCGGTGAAGAAGAGAATATGTAAGAGTAGTTTAGGGATGAGCAAGGCTAGGTCGGAAAGCGTTAACGTGCGTGAGGTCAAACTCTGAATATTTTGCATCCTCCGTGTATTAAGGCAGCTCTGGTATACGGATGTGAGGGGAAATGTTAAGTTTAAAAGGAAGATGAATAAGTTCAATGATAATAGTGACAAAGTGTTTAGGATATAGCGAAGTTTAAGGGCAGGTCTAAGAGACAGTCGGTGGGCATGACTCACCAGTAGTAGAGGATGGACATGAGCAGCGGCAGGGCGGTGGTCAGCTGCAGGCCGCGCCAGTGCTGCACCGTGAGCGCCGCCGCGGCCCCCAGCGCCACGCCGAGGGGCCGCGTCATGCCGCCGGCCACCAGCGCGCGGCACCGCCACCTCGGAGGGAACAACTCCCCCAGCAGCGTCCAGCTGGTCACGTAAATTCCCTGGACGAGGAAATGAAAGTCGTTAGTGTCTGGGCGACTTTTGGCAGCTTGCGGGCAGCCATGCGCCGGTTGGGGTGCCTGAGGCGGCTCTGCTTCCTTGATTAAACCATTCTACGCTGCGCCGCCGCTTTTGATCCCTTTGTTGGCCCGCTGAAAGAAGCCACTAAGCCCAACTCTCATATTTTTTGTCTTTGAACATTGTACGGAGCAGAAACCTAAACATCCTTTCTCTTCCCATTTTTAACGCGTGTGATGTGGTTATGTAATAGTCGTCTGGTCTCTTCGCTGTCTCATAACCCCCACTCACCCTCCTCCTCCTCTTTTCCCACCCTCCTGCTCCGCCTTCATCTCCATATTATTATTCTCCTTCTACATTTCCTCAATCCTCTCTTCCCCCTCCTCCTCTGTAACGCTGTTATGGTCCAAGAGGCAAAGTAACCCGCCACGCTAGTGTCTCTCTTCCTCCAACTTATTTCCCCTCCCTTTCTCATTATTTGTTTTCCCGCTCTTTCTCCCCTTCGTACTCCTTTTTCACTTCTTCCCATTCGTACTGTTCCTGCTCTCTCATCCCTTCCGTCTCCTTCACTTTTATTCTCATTTTCCTCCTTCACTTTCTGTTCGTCCTTTGTATTTTCAAGTTTCCCCTCCAATGTTTCCATCTTCTCCTTCTCATCCTCTTACTCACCGTTTTTACCTTTCTCCTCCCTTACCACATGGTCCCTCAGCTATTTCTGCTATATATGCTTCGTTTCCTTCTTTTCCTCCTCCTATCTGTACCTCCTCTCCCTAACGACACAAGACCGGCCGCCGCAGTGCCCACAAACTCCCTCGGTTGTCAGATGTTTGCATAGCTCAGACAAAAACCTTTCCTCGCAGCTCTGGATTCTTATCGATAGTATAAACACATCAGCTGGAAAACTGCGAGGGAATAATATAAATGAGGTAATAAGAGAGAGAGAGAGAGAGAGAGAGAGAAAATAATGTAGCATAGTATAAAGATTAGATAAGACATCCTTAAGCAACTATGTTATGCAAAACTTTGTACCAATGAAGACGCTAATTGGGTCGTTTCATCAATTAGAAAATAGGCAAATATGGAAATCAGCACGAGGCGAGTCGACCAACGTGCACAGGTTTTGCCTCATAATCTAACTCCATCCCTGAGTGTATGTAAACTTTCCTGAAGGGATCTACCGTATTGGCACTCACCATTTATCTCCCAAATCTGTTTCATGCCCTCATCACTCCATCGGCGAACCATATCTGGCTTATGTCTTTATTCACTATTTACTTGTGTTCACCATCTGTTCGCAAGAGGAAGCGATGCAGAAGAAACCCGGAAGGAGTACTGCATGCATTAGGTCGCCCAGAGACCTTAACATCAAGGCCTCCTGCTTCACCCAACCTGTTCGCCGGTTCTTATACACATGCGGCCTTTCCAAACCTGTGAGGAACCTGCGTCAGTACGTGCGGCCTAGCTCAATGAAGGATCCAGTCTGTCGTGTGCTCACCTGCACGAAGACGGCCTGCAGGAAGCGGAGGCCCAGGAAGACAATCAGTCGCCTGACGAAGTGAAGGGCGAGTCCGGTGACGCTGACGGAGGCCACGCTCACCACCAGCAGGTTCCTTCGACCGAACCTGCTTGTGGGGGGTTAGAGTTCACGGGTTAATAGGGAAGTAATCAGTGTTTTGTAATCATCACTTTAACTTCATATGGCTTAGGCTCCGGTTAGGGTATCAGTTTATTAGATTAAGATCACTCCCCAGTTCAGCATAGTTTGATCTGTACGTAGTTGCTTATGCTGAGAACTCCATTAAATATAACCACAGGCATAGTTTAGGAAGCCTCATTGAAGTCAACTAACAGTACACATCAGTTGACAGTTATATTATTCCGTTTATTACATTAAAAAGCCCGGAGCCCAGCATACCTTCACGCACTAAGAAACCGACCCGTGGGAATAAGTTGATTACATTTGCATACACGGGCGAGGATTGGACGCGGAATAAGAAACGTCATATCCAGCAGGAAAATTAAGTGAATCGTACAAAAACGCAAAGAGTTGCCATTGTGAAGACTTTATTCCGCATTTAAATCTGAACCTTCATTCGAGATAGGCCTTTTTTTCTTCTCGTTAATAAAAGGTGTATGTCTCCTTTCCCTAACCTTATTATCTCCACCCTTCTACACTCCATCACTTCCTTCATCTCCCTCCCTTTATCTCCCCACAGCTTCCCTTTTATCTCCACCTTAGTGCACCCCACCCCTTCCTTCATCTCCCTTCCCTTCATCTCCACACAACTCCTCCTTATCTCCACCCTCCTACACCTATTTTTTTTTCTCGTTCATGTCAGTAAAAGTGTAAGTGAAAACCGGTGCCCCTCATGCTTCACACAGTCTCATTATCGTAGCCTGCGTTTCATTATTTTTTTGTCCCTGCGTCGTTCATGCATGCACTAAGTCTTGCACCTCATGCCTCACACGTCACTATTCTCGTACCGGGCTCCAAATCATTTCGTGTTTTTTCGTCCTCGAGTCATTCATGTACTATATATCATTCTGTGTTACCTGTCTTACTTGAATTGTCTGTTTACGGGGGCGTTTAACTCAGATACTTATTCCCAATGCCTCACGTAACACTACCTGATTTAAATACCTAGCGTTTAGATATTTTTTTTTTCAGTCATTCAATTTTCATGCACAAATTATCGGTTCATGTCACCTGGTCTTAATTTTTGTTTCCGTAGTGTCATTCAGTTGTTCACGCACTAATTTGCTTTCATACCGCGTTACCTGTCTCACCTATCTTACCTGTCCGCCAAGAAGCCAAAGAAGAGTCCGCCAATCACGAGGCCGATCAGGTATGACGTCACGACCCATTCCTTGATCCACGTTCTGTCACACACGAGGTCCCACTGCGGGAGGAAGGAGAGGAAGTGGTGACGGGGGTGGTGGTGATGTGTGGTGGTGGTTATTGTATGTAGTGTGTGTGTGTGTGTGTGTGTGTGTGTGTGTGTGTGTGTGTTTGAGTGACACACACACACACACACACACACACGTTATAATGGAGGTCACGTCGCCACACCTGCATCGGTCTCATTACCCAGAAATGTCACTGGTTCGACTGTTTCCTCGAGTCCAACTCCCCAAAACTACTACTTTTACATCGCAATAGACTCGGTTGGTGTCAGAGACCTGAGTGGACCCTTGAAAAGCCGGTTTTTACGCACATTCCTCGGTTCCTGAGTATGACCAACCTAGACCGAGCAAAACGCCCTTGATGATGTAACTCCGGGATGGATGGCGGGGCTGGGTGGGTCGGCGTGCATAGGTGTGCGGCGCCCTGGCCCTCCCCTCCTCCTCATTATTCTTTGTGTTTGTCTTTTCTACTTTTTACGTTTCCCGCTTCGGTCTGGTCTCTGGGTCTTTTTCCATCAGGCTCTTTACTCGAGATCATCTTCAGAGCAATTTCCGCATCATATTTTTGTTTTTTCCCTTTTTCATTTCATTTCCATTGGCAGTACCTTCTCTCCCACACACTCCTGTTTTATCTTTTTTGTCTACGTATTTATTCTGTGCCAATGAGACAGAGCAAAAGGCCATTCAGAATTCTTGGGAAATTATCTCGGATGTGCTTCTCCTTTATAAGACGACGTAAAGAAATCCCGAAACACAGCAGTCTGATAAAAGTTCAGTTAGTTAGGGAGGGAGCGGCAGGGCATGACGGTACCGCTTAGACCGATTTATCTCTACTAATGCATCCTTGAAATATGTTATTAGCGATGTCATGTTGAAAGAGTCTGAGTGAAAGAGTTCCGCCAATGTTTGAGGAGATTATGCTTCTAATGCACCATAAAGGACAACTTTCTAAGCGTTGATCTATCACGTACTCGCATTTTCTCCTGGTGGAAAAAATAGTTTAAAGGCACAAGGTGATGCTTTTGTTAAAGATAAGTAGATGAAGAAAAAAAAAAAACTTTTCCTCGTAAGAAAAAACATCGAATCTTCGTCAAGGTCACCTCGTTTCAAAAGTGTCACATTCCGGAAACTGAAAGTCAGGGCCGAGAGGGGTGAGGGAGGAGGGTGGCGTGGGGGGAGGGATCTTGCACTGACACCCGGCATCACTATTTGGTGTTGCTACTAGATTTGACCAAGGCGGGAGGGAGGAGGGTGGCAAGGGGGGGTAGGGGGGGATGTTGCACTGACACCCGGCATTTCTATTGGGCGTTGCCACGAAATTATAGGCCTCACCGAAATGTTGTGAGCGGATTTGCGTAAAGCACTTGATTGGCACATGGCTGGCGACCTCAGGGATAGTGCGTCAAGTCAAGTAGTGTGCTTCATGTATTGCCTCGCGGTGACAAGGCAACAACGGCGCCCTGCGGCAGTTCTGCGTCGGGCGTTGATTGGGTGGCGATAGTGGGCGTGATCATGGTTCGTTGGGGCTGTCAGGGCTTTGATATGGATGTTTGGTAGAGAAAACTAAAATTTGTTTGTAAAAAATCTCATTGCTGGAAATATATCTTTGCTCGAAAAAATATCATTACTGCAACTGAATCGATTAAAAAGTAATTACTATCACTATTATGTTTCATAGAAGAAAAAAAAAACTCATTACTGCTAATTCCAGTTTAGTGACTCTGAAAAGTGACGGAATGAAATCTCTCTAACCTTGCCAAGGTGAGCCAGGCTCGGCCATCCTCAGAGTCTGGTGGTCAGGGAGAAAAAATGTCCAGCGTGACTCTGGCTAATTATGTTACGAACTTCTGAACTTTGGTGACAAAAAAGGGTTACTAAGGTGAGCTAGGTATGAAGGGCATGCTCGGAGTCTGGTGGAGGATGAGATGAAATAGTTTAGATGTCTAGATTCTGGCCAATATTACAAACTTCTGAACCTCATTCAGCAGGTGAGGAGGCTAATATAATATACAAGTTTCCGAAAGGCAGTGACATAAATATCTTCACAGAGCCAAAGGATAAAAGAAGGTATTTCATCACGCACTCGCCGTTTGTGAAGTATCTCTCGGGCCCCTTCTTCGTAAATGCTCCCCGCTTATCGTTCACATGGACAACTGTATAAAATAGGTTCCAGGGCCTCAAAAGCATTCCCTCTCCTCATTTCCGCGGTCAGCTTTAAGAAATAGCTTTTTTGGCAAGAAAATATTTATCATCCTGTACATGATTTGCGTGTAAAATAAGCCCTGGAACGCAATACCCTTACCTCTCTTCCCTCACTTCGTTGTCGGTGCGTAATAGTCTCAAACATTCCAAATAACTTCCCTCAGTTTCAAGCGATCACACAGGTAAAACTTTTTTTTTTTGTGCCCGTAAAGATTCCTGCTCATCCCTCTTTTGGCCATTTATGTAAAACAGGTTCTATTGACCTGTAAAAAAATCTCTCTTCGCCTTTAGCTGAACGTTTGTGAATAATAAGTTACGGAGAGCTGATTTCTTCTAAGTATGGGTCGGGGGTCTGATCGCGATAGATTACTCACTGATTTGGTCATTACTTCAAAAATACAGACAATTATATACGAAACAGCAGGAGACAGCTTTCCTATAGTAATGTGGAAAGGCTTCGAAATGGGTCGCGAGGGAAATACAAAATAAAACCGGGCCGCTGTAAGAAAACTGAAGAACTCTGCTTTAGAGTCTTCCCCTTTACCAAACTTCATCTCTCATCCTTCACCTCATGCGTCGGTCTGTGCGCGTTGACGGCCTTGCGAAACCGTCAGCAGAGTTTCCAAACGCGTGGTAATCCTGCGGGAAGGTCAGGGCTGCGCGGCGAATACTCGATAACCCTAAACTCTAATGGCTAGATTTTCCCCGCCTGACGAGAGAGGCCGCAGCTGTTGTTGTCACGCAAAACATCCGCTGATAGCCCTCGCTCTGCTCATTCTCGGCTATTGACAGGAGAACGGCGGAGGTGAAGTGCGCTCGTTTGTGCCCCGCTGCTGGTATGTGGTTTGGGTGAGGTTGAAATGGGTTGAAATCATAGAGGATGGGATGCAGTGAAGTGGGGTTGGGTGTGGGCTGATTAAGGTAGGGTTGGGTTGGAATTGAAGAATAGTGGGATGGGATGGAATGCGTTGGGAGAAGCTCTAGGTTACGGTATGAAGTAGAAGTAGATTATGTTGTGATATAGGGTGGGTTGAAAGAGGGCGTGGTAAGGGTTGCATGGGGTACAGTCGGTTAGGATACGGGCTGGCTTATGGTAGGGTAGATTTAAGAGTGAGTAGAGTGGGTTATAGGAGATGTGGGGTGAGTTAAGAAGAGTCGGAAAGGAGTCGATTGGGGCGGCTATATTAAGATCAACAGTGACAAGCTTCCCCGGGCTACACAAGTACAGGACGTGATACTAGATCGGGGTGGTTTCGCGTGATGGCATGTCTGTGTGTGTGTGTGTGTGTGTGTGTGTGTGTGTGTGTGTGTGTGTGTGTACTCCCGACCGCCTGAGTTCGCCGCTGGCTCCAGGTGATGCATGGTTGTCAGGTGATCACAGTAAGACATGCGGCGATTTCCAGTTTAAGCGAGTCTGTCATGAAAGAAAAAAAAGTGTGTGTGTGTGTGTGTGTGTGTGTGTGTGTGTGTGTGTGTGTGTGTGTGTGTGTGTGTGTGTGTGTGTGTTTAGTATTTCCCTTATATATGTCTCTTCTGCAGATAATAATTATATCCATTTACTTTGTGGAAATTAAACTTTTGATCCTTGTATTCGTGCCTATTCAAATATTACTCTATTACGCTTGACCATTAACTATTTATAATGTATTTTTATTTTACTGATGGCTGTACATTACCTACTATGATGAACAAACTAACTACCTATTCATCTCTCTTTGTGTGTTTATGCCTTCGAACGATTGCGTGTTGCTTGCAAGTTTATATGCCCAGGTGCTTCTGTCTTATCTTATTTGGCACGTGGATGACAGCTCGCTCGCTTCCCTGCCAGCTTACCTCACAGCGCAATAGTAATCATACGGTTTTCAGCAAAGCATAGCGTGCCACAGGGCTCTCCACGCTGCGTCCCGCCCTGCCCTGCCCCACCCTCCAGCGCCTCACCAAACCAAGCAATCCCCGAGACAGCTATGACCTCCCCCTCCATGCGTCCACACCCTCTCCTTCCTCCCAGCGCTACCTTCCTTCCACGCAACCCCATCTCCCTTCCACTCTTCCCCACCTCCCTACTACCCATTCCCACCTCACACCATCCTCTCCCACCTCTCTACCACCCTGTCTTACCTCCCTGCGACCACCCTCACCTCCCTATCGCCCTTCCTACTCCACCTCCTACCATCCATCCTCACTTACCTACCACCCATTCCCACCTCACACCACCCTTCCCCACCTCTCTACCACCCAGTCTCACCTCCCTGCGCCCACCCTCACCTCCCTACCACCTTGTCACCCACACCCACTTCCGTGGTCCCTTCCACTTACCTGTATCCACCTCCATCCTCTCATTCCGCCCCACACACCACTCAGCTCTCCTCCGTGCACCCAACCTCACTTTCCCTCTCTCGCAATGACCCTTCTCTCCCCCCCTGCTATGGATCAACCGGCGCCACCCTCAGGTCTCGAACCGCGTGGACCAGATGCAACGTGGTGAGGTGTCCGCCGGTTCTGTTGCAAATGAAGCTCCTTAAGTTTGCCTGAGTAGTGTTTTTTTTTTTTTGCTTTGTGTGTGTGTGTGTGTGTGTGTGTGTGTGTGTGTGTGTGTGTGTGTGTGTGTGTGTGTGTGAAATAGCCGCAGGGTGGAATGTTTAGGAGAAAGTGGTGGACGCCTTGCCGGTTTTGGAGGAGACATGGTAGTGACCTCGATCTTTCCCTCCTCCTCATTCTCTCTCTCTCTCTCTCTCTCTCTCTCTCTCTCTCTCTCTCTCTCTCTCTCTCTCTCTCTCTCTCTCTCTCTCTCTCTCTCTCTCTATCTATCTATCTGTTTATCTATATATCTATCTATCTATCAATAGTAAACAAATACATTCAGACTGCACCAATTTTTTCTTCACCCGCGTTGAAATGCGAGAATGGAATAAGCTTCCCCCTTCAGTAGTCCAGTGCAATACGACTGACTTATTTAAAATCAAGTTCGGCCGGCACTGCCTTCACCTTAATATTTACTAATGTAGAAATGAAAAGTCTTGGTGGCATTTGATTTAACATAATATCACTTAGGTTTAAGAACAGACCACCTTGTCTCGGCGATAGGGTCTGTGTGGTCTGAATATCTATGGGGTTCTATGTAAATCTTTCTCCCTTTTTCTCTTTTTTTTCTCGTTCCTCCATACTCATCAATTTGAGGCACAACCATCTTTTAGTCTGACCCACTTTAAGCTTTTACATTCCTCTGCATCGTTAACATGTGGTCGATATCTAAATGCGACCTCATAAACTGGTTCTTTACGGAGTGCTTAGACTGGCCCTTTCATCTTCGGTTTTCGTCCTAACTCTAAAGTGGATACTGTACACACACCTTTTTAGTTGGATCATCGATAACAAAGATGTAGCGGTAAAACTGTTTTGAAATCGCTACCCAACCGATTATATTTCACGTCTACAGTTGTTAAGATGGTTGAAGAACAATTCTGTGGCACCTGGATGATGCTACCTGTCCCCGAGCTGTGAATCACTTACCTGTCTGTACTGAAAGCGAAGGGGAAATAAATTAATGGTTACATACACAAGTTGGCTTATCTCTCCCTTCATCACACCTCGCCTCTTCCCTTTTTTCCTTGTAATTCGTTCAATCTCCCTTGCCCTCTTTATTTCTCCCTGTCTCCCTTAACGTTACTATTTCCAAATATAAACACCCTCGAACTGGTTAACTTGTCCGTCTATCTGCCTGTCTGTCTGTCTGTAAGGAGTTTCTTTTACGGTTCACGGTCTCTTTGATGTCTCCCTCGGGATCCTATGCCTCTTCCTTCCTCCTCGGCGTCGCTTAAAAACAATAATTACGTGGCAACGACCTCCAACAAAAACCTACTTCAAGGTCATGGATCAGGTTTTCCCATTACTTCCTCGTGCCTTCCTTCCTTTCCTTCCCCCCCTTCCCTTCCTCCTCCTCCTCCTCCTCCCTTTACCCACCCGCCCTTCACTTGCGGCACATTCACCTTGATCTTCCTTGTCATTCCCACATTCCTTTACTGGGGGCTTCTATCTTCTGCCTTTCCTTCTTTCCTTTTCCATTTATTTTCTCCTTCCTTCATCCGCCCACCTTTCACACGCATCTCTGTCCTCATCTTCTGCACTCCTTCCATGCTTACTTTACATGTCTTCCCATCCAACACCCTCCCTTCCTTCCTCTTTCACTTTTTCCTTTCCTTACTTTCTGTCTTCTTCCTTTCTCCATGCAAGGCCTCACTCTCCCCTTCATCTATTGTCCTTCCTTTCACTCACATCTCCATATTTCTTCCTCTTATCCACCCATCTTCCTTCCCTTCTCCTTTTACTTCTTTCACTTCCTGTCCTCGTGTCTTCATGCAAAACTCTACTCAAGTAAAAAAAAAAAATCTTTATTTCCGCATAATCAGCTTTCTTTTATCCAGCAACCCTACCTTCCTCCTTTTCTTATCCTTTAATTTTCATCATTTCGTGTCTTATTCCTCTCTTCGTGCAAAGCTTCACTCTCATCTTCATCTTTCCTCATTCTTTCAGTGCTCTAGTTTCATCCCCTTGCCCTCCCTTCCTTCCTTTTCTCAGACTTCTCGGTCTTCTTCACACTTCTTCACACGTTGCTCTCATCTTCACCTTTTCTTATCCCTTCCGTACTCTGTTTCCTGCCTCCTACCCACCACCTTCTCACACTTCCTGAACTCTCATCTCCATATCCCAGCATCCTTCATCCCTCCCTCGCTCCCTCTCTCTTCCTTTTACATTTTATTTCACTCTTCCAGTACCTTGTCGAGTCCTTCGGGATAGTTACACACACACACACACACACACACACACACACACACACACACACACACTCACACTCACACACACTTTTTATGCACTCGACATCTTGCGTAAAACAGGCTTTAACAAAATAACTAGAGCGTATACGAGATTTAGTGAAGGAATAGACGTAATAATATCAAAGTCTGCCGGGCCGGGGTCAAGTGTTATACAAGTTAAGTACATGTTAGGTGTGTCTTTTTTATCTTTCTTACATTGCTAGGTAAGTGTTATGTAAGTCGTAAGAAAAGTTAGTAAGGTATGTTTTTAGTTATCTGCCTATTCTTTTTTTTTTACTTTTTTACTTTCTCTATTTTTTTTTTCTCTTGTAGAAGCCGAATGTTTTCCCATGCTATTGAGGTCAGCATGATTTGAGTATTTTGTCGGTTTATTTATTTATTTTTTCTTTTTCTTTTTTTTTCGTCATGTCCATATGTGGGTTCCCTCCTTACCTAACTTTGTGCCGAGTTCATTATACTCTCTTTTTTTCCTAGCTGGTTTGTGATACTTTTTTTTTTTCCTCTTTCGGTTCATGTTGCGTAATTTTCGTCGCTGGTAGTTGTTGCTTCACCGGTTTTCACACACACACACACACACACACACACACACACACACACACACACACACACATACCAGTTGTTCTGTACTGTCACTGTTATTCATGCTCAAAAAGTTCAGTATCGTAACCACTATCACCGTCACCATCACTACTATCACCACCAACACCGGTCACCATTATCACCATCGCCAGCCCATTATCTTTATCGCTACCATCGTCTCCTATAGTCACCGAAATGTCACCCACCAAACGACTACAATTAAAATCAAGTCATGTTCCATTATTATTTTCACACCCTTACACACTCATGATTACCACCACAACCACTATCACAGTCACTCCCACCGTCCCCACCACTACCACTAACCCCACCACTAAGCTCCTACCAGCCACAGTAACAACACGAGCAGCAACAACAGCAATAGCAACAGTAACACAAATTATAAGTATTTTCCTCCCCATCTATCATTATTACCATTCTATCTAACTTTCCCTTTAAAAATAACCACCACCACAACACCATTAGCACCACCAAAACATACCACCACCACTATCAACAATTTAGCCACCACCACTACCAACATACACCACCACCACCACCATTCCTCATCCATGGCCGTAGACCTCTTCTCATCCATCATGTTAAGGAGACACATTGATGCCCAGAAATTCTTGGTCTGCATTTGAATCAGGCTTGCCCTCAAAGGTCACCGGGCGACGAACATTTACTGTTTTCTCTTTATGCGCTATATTTTTCGAGGAACGAGTAAGAATATTTAGAGTAACCTCGATCCATAATATTCATTCTAGTTCGTTTCGTGATATTGAACAATTCTATCAACCATCAAGAAAGACACGTTTAATATTATGCAGGTGTCTTGGAAATTCCCCGAAGAGGCCTTGTTTGATTAATAGTATTCAGAAACCAAGAAAAACATTTAATTTCGTGCAGCTTTCTAGAATATTATCTGAAAAAGACCTTGTTTCATTGGTAAGACTCAGTTGTTCTCTTTGAATTTGCACACGGAAATGTCTTGTTATGCAATATTCAACCTTTCTCAGCATGACAGTCCCATACCACCATCCCGGGCAGTTCCGCACTAAAAACCAATCACTTTTTCCTCGGCCAGTGACATTCGGAAGTGATCCCCGCGATGGTATCTGCCCCCACACCTATAGAGCCGAACCTGCCCCGAGGAACAATCACTTTTCCCCATTGAAAGCGAAGTGTTTTTCTCCCGTAACTTTTCTCTCCATCATTCCCACCCCTTCACTACTTCTTTTGGTCTCCTCAGAAAAAAAGCAATACAAAGAAAGACATTCAGCTTCGGGTATGGAAAGATTAACAACCAACACGAACAATAGCAAGATCTTTCATCGTTACCTAATAGCATCATCGCCACCATCAATACGAAACACAATAATAGCAGACCCATCACCTCTTCCCTCACCTTTACCACCACCATCACCACCGCCACCGCCACCACCTCCACCACCACCTTTATCTTCATCGAACTGGTTTTCTTCATCTGGATCCCTTCCACACCTTTGAATTTAAGTGACTGTCGTATAGTCCTCTTTTTGCTTGATTATGTAACCTAGTTTTTCTTTTTTCCTTTCACTCCTATACTAGTCTCTCTCTCTCTCTCTCTCTCTCTCTCTCTCTCTCTCTCTCTCTCTCTCTCTCTCTCTCTCTCTCTCTCTCTCTCTCTCTCTCTCTCTCTCTCTCTCTCTCTCTCTCTCTCTCTCTCTCTCTCTCTCTCTCTCTCTCTCTCTCTCTCTCTCAACGCATTAACAAAAATCTATCCCTCGTACTGTAGCCATCATTAGCGGGTATTATGGAATACATCTGTATATATTAGCAGGTATTATGAGGCACATCAATTACCTGTTAATCCTCTTTACGTGCTATAGTAGAAGCCTGTAGGAAGGATTGCGTGATTCTGTATACAACTCTGAACTTATTTTTCTGCCCCTTACTTTTTTATGTATGCTTTCGAATTTAGTAAGTTTTCCCTTTCTCTTCATGCCTCAGTTTTTATTCCAATTCCTGCCTTTCTAACCCCATTTAGTCGCCGGTTGCACGAGGTGGAGAGAGTGAGACAGTGAGAGTGAGTGTGTGTGAGAGAGAGTGTGTGTGAGAGAGAGAGTGAGAGAGAGAGTGAGAGAGAGAGAGAGAGAGAGAGAGAGAGAGAGAGAGAGAGAGAGAGAGAGAGAGAGAGAGAGAGAGAGAGAGAGAGAGAGAGAGAGAGAGAGAGAGAGAGAGAGAGAGAGAGAGAGAGAGAGAGAGAGAGAGAGAGAGAGAGAGAGAGAGAGAGAGAGAGAGAGAGAGAGAGAGAGAGAGAGAGAGAGAGAGAGAGAGAGAGAGAGAGAGAGAGAGAGAGAGAGAGAGAGAGAGAGAGAGAGAGAGAGTGTGTGTTCACCCATGTCCTGATCATATGCTGGATTCACGAGAGCCAGCCAGTACCCTTCCGTAAAGAGCTCTTTTGAACTCAGAGGACCGATGTCTTGGGTACTGCTGGGACCTGACACACCACCCTCCCTATTCACAATGCTCAGTCTGGTGGGAGATAGGCAAAGGTGGTGTCCAGTGTGGGTGTGGGTGTAGGTGTGGGTGGGTGGGTCCGTGAGTTGATATGCGCGTGCGTGTGTGCGTGCGTGCGTGTGTGTTTGTGTGTGGCGGGGTCTGTGTGTAAGTATGTGTTTTACTCAAGCGTTCGGCGTGATGGGTCAGGAATATTATGGTGTGTGTGTGTGTGTGTGTGTGTGTGTGTTTGATATCAAGCGTACGGTACGATGAAGCACGCATATTTTGATGTTTTTTTTTCTCTTTTCTTCAAGCGGTCGTCGTGATGGGTCAAGCTTATTTTGGGGTCAGTCTGTGAGGGGCGCGGCGCTGCAGGCCAGAAGTGACCCATCTCTGTCCACTGACCTCTTGTGTGGGGCGGCTTTTTCGTGTGTCCGGGGCGGGGCTAGATGCATGGATGGATGTTGTTGGTAATGGTGATGGTGGTGGAGGTGGTGGTGGTATGGGGAGTGGTAGTGATGTGATGTATCTAGTGCAAAGTGGGAGCGGTTTTGTAGTGTTTTCAGTTCTTTTTTTGTGTGTTTGTTTCTGGTTCATGTCCAGGCTGCACATCACTGTTTTTATTAGCGGGAACTAGTTTGGTTGCCGGTTTGTTTGCGTTGAATCATCTTTTTTCTTTCTTTCTCTGGCTCGTTGCCCAGCTGCTGTGATTACGAATGTCTTTACAGAGAGACTCGGATTTTTTTTGTTTGTTTGTGTGTGTGTGTGTGTGTGTGTGTGTGTGTGTGTGTGTGTGTGTGTGTGTGTGCTCGGGGCTTTCGTTTGTTGTATACTTTCCTTGTTGTAGTTCATCATTATTCATATAAAAAAAATTATACTGTGCTGCTCGCCTTTTTTTTTTCTTATTTGCATCTATTTACGTCTTTATAAATACTAGCATATGTATATTTTTAAATGTTACTTTATAATTTATTTGATTTCATTTATTTAGTTTATTTCATTTGATCCCTTATTCATTTATCTTGTACACTTATGAAATTGTTTTATGTTTTGTTTTTGTACGTGTGTGTGTGTGTGTGTGTGTGTGTGTGTGTGTGTGTGTGTGAGAGAGAGAGAGAGAGAGAGAGCACCCACGCTAAGGACCAAGAGGGAAGTGTCTAAGGCAGAGCAAGGGCGAAGGTGTTGCAAGGGGATTGATTCTTCCCGCTGAGAGAGAGAGATCGAGAGGGATTTGGAACCGCTGAATGATGAATGGCGGGCGATCGGGTGTCGGCAATGATCCTACAGAGGGGAATTTAAAGTAGAAGCTCCCTCGACCTTTACATCTCGAATCTCTCAGGGCGAGAAAGGGTGAGCCATACAGACGTCTCGCTGAGTAGGAGAAGGAGGAGGTGGAGGTGGATGGAGATTAAAAGGAAATGGGAGAAATGTTAAGTGGATGCCGGGTCGCGAGATGTAAGAGGGTGTGGTACAAGAAGAGGAAAAGTGAAACGTAATGAAGGGAAAAAAGGAATGCTCCGGTAAAGGGCGCCAGGTGAAACAAGAGAGGCAGACAGGTGAGAGAACAGGTAACCGGCTAAACCATTTAACCTGTTCCCGGCATCAGATGATTTAGGCGGAAATTTTATATGTGACACTGCGGCGTGAGTCATGCAGGAGCTAGTTTAATCCGTTTGAACGCGCGCGTGGGCGGGCACACACACACACACACACACACACACACACACACACACACACACACACACACATTCACTCACTCACTCACTCTCTCTCTCTCTTCGTTTTCCTCGTTCGTCACTCCTCGATCCTCGTTTAAGTAAGGAGATTCGCATTTTTCGAAAGGAAGGCGCTGCACTACAGAGTTTTATGGAGTCAGTGGTGGTACCTAACGCACTTGACTCCAAAGCACGGCGAAGTAACATGCTGTGTCGCAAAGGAGGGATCACCTGGCGAGCGGGTTAATTAGGGAAGCATTTCAGGCCTTCGGTGGGAGTGATATGATCCGATATGCGCTAATGATAAGACCTGGAGTTACCTCAGAGCACCTGCCGCACTCTCACCTTTTGTTTTGGTATAAGAGTTATGTAACCAGCTCAGAGCGATAAAAGTAGTTTAGGGCGACACTGCACAGACAAGCAACAACAGGCCAAGCAAAGTCTAAAGGTAAAACAAAGGGAGCAAGGTGACCGGTGTGGGAGTCAGAGAGGTTACGCTTCGTGAACTTATTAGATTAGAAAGGGTAGAGGTAGGTAGTTTGGTAAGTCGCCTAGGTAAGGGTGGTTACGTAATTTAAACTAGGATGTAGACCTTTGATATCTGTACGAGGTGACCTATTTAGGGATCAGCGAGGTGAAGGTGTGTAAGTGTATTAAGTTAACTAGGGAAAAAAGTGCGTAGACTGGATGAAAAGTAAGTGTTGATCGGTATATTTTGGCGCTGCGAAAGCACTAGTCATATGGGGCCTGAAAAGAAAGGGTGTGTGAGTAGATTGATTTGACAAATGTTACAGGTACGTAGACGGTTATTCTGCCCAGTTGTTTTGTTTATCATAGCATCGAGACCCTTTAATATCTGCCCGTTCACTCATATATTGTGCGGGTCAGTGAGTGTGTGTGATCACGTTAGAATTGCAATGGGTACAGATTAACAAGTACTCATCCTGGGCTAGGGCCACTTGTATTGTTAGTATAGCATCGAGACCTATGATATTTGTGCTCGTTGACTCATGTAGGGTGCAGGGCAGTGCGTGTGTGCCGGCTGGTTAAAGGAGCAGAGGGAACGGGTGGGTGGATACCAAGTCTAGGCTAGGGCCAGTTGTTTCACTTGTTCAGTATGAGTGCAGGCAACAAGGAGATAACATTCCACTCCAAAACGACATTAAAACATTAAAAATACGCCACTTGCATTCCTCAGCGTCCATTTTATCTAGTGTTCGATAGTTTTCTTTCTAGCGTTCATAAAGTTTTTTTTTTTTTTCAGCTAACTGTATATATCAGTCATTCACACGTGTTGATGCCATATATATCAAAACATACGATCCACTCAAGCGTACAGGAAGCCTAAAGAGGTGAAGCATATCCAATCACGTGTTTTATTTATTGTATTATGTTGAGCTTCAGCCTGTTAATAAGTCACCTGCACGCGGACAGTACCCACATACCCCGATACAGACAGCCTCAATCGACGTGGCATTTCCAGTGAGTTGTTACAAATAAAAATATACCTGCATGATGATATGTTTTCAGTCGTAGGTGTCACTTATTCAGGACTAGAAACCTCACCATAAGTACAAGTCATCCACACGTGAGCTGGAGCCTCAACAAACAACCAGATATAAATAGATGACCGGATAAAAATCACATATTGGAGAGATGTTTCCAGCGAGGCATTATATAAAGATGGCATAATTATAAACCTCATTTAGCACGAGTCATCCACACAAGCACTGATACCTCATAAGCCACCGCATCCAGGTAATATTGTCGATAAAAAGAGTCTGCCTTGGTTCCGTTTTTCCAAACAGGTATTACATGAAGGTGTTCCATGGATACCTTCAGTCGGCACAACCCATTCACACAAGTCCATAATGATGATGATAAGAACCTTGAATCCCTTGATTAATGTTGCGTATCCAGTCATGTTTAATTTATTCAAGGAGAATGTCCTTCAGTATGGGCACAACCCACTCACACGTGCGTTATGGCCTCAGAATCAACCTGGTGTGAGTTAAGAAACCAATAATAAGTGTGACCAGGCGAGGCATTTCCAGCGGCACCCGAACTGTAACGCTGCGTGGCCGGCGGTTGGTGGGCGAGAACCAGTAGTCGAACCTGCTTGGTGACCCCGCCAGGGAGATCAAAGCAGGCTGCTGTCCGCCACACACGCTGCCGCAAGAAGTGACCTCTTACTGCGCGGCGGCCATTGTGAGGTAGGGGTGAATGTAGTCTGGCAAGGCTCGTTTGTTTGGAGAATAGTACATTTATGTGCATCATGGAGTCTCAAGGACGCCTCTCACTGCTCTTAAATGTGCTCTCTTTGGGCCGAATGGGATTACTTACAAGTTTGTCTTGCAGAGTCTGTGTTCATTAACATTTCTGAAAGCACGACTGTGTATCGGAAAACCTTCCTCTGGTGTTATTTGTTATGATTGGTTAGATATTCATATTACTTTTAGTCCTTCGTAGATTTCTTTATTTTTTCATTAAAAAAAATCGTAGTCTCGAATCCAACTCGATATCGATAGCAGGCAATTAAAAAGCATCTTTATAGGTACGAAACAAAGTCTAAATCTGTGATAGATCCGTGGACGCCGAGTGGTCCACGGATGGCGTTCACTGAGTTCGCGAGCATCGCGATTAAGAGACATTTTTTCAATTGTTTCTTACTATAAAACGTAAATGGACGTAAATGGTGACACACACACACACACACACACACACACACACACACACACACACATTCTTAGTATAGCTCACTGAAGATAGGTAAATGTGTAATAATGTGGAGTTCTACTGTCGAATAACACAGAGTATGATTGACATAAGGTTGTGATTTATGAAATAGTTTTCCGTCATCAGGAGTCAAGGGGGACGTTGTTGACTTTCACCAGGTTTTCAAAGGGGTTTGCAACTTCAAAAGGTTAACCGCTAATTGCATGGACATAACTTTTTACTTTGAGGTGAGGGCACGGGCACCCGCCTCATCCCGTGGCCCTGTATGTGTGTGAGTCTTCCGGCACACGTGAGGTTGGCACCCGTTCACCTTCGGGGCCTGGCTGCCTTGCCCTTCATTATGGGAACCTTAAGACCCTGGAATGCCGGGGTGTGGGAAATAACTCTTCAACAGCAGCCTTGACGCTCCACCACAACCCTTCCACATCTATCAATCTCCAATCAATGCTTCTCCCTCGTTCCTAGTACTACTCCTTGTCCACCAATGCTTCTCCCTCGTTCCTAGTACTTCTCCTTGTCCATCAATGCTTCTCCCTCGTTCCTAATACTACTCCTTGTTCCTCCACATTGCAATTTTACGATGACAAATCTTTGACAACAGAGCATCATAGATCGCCTAGTCCTTAAGTAATCTACCATACACAACTAGTAACGTGTCTCACAAAATGCACCTTCATGCCATCACACTCTACCGCGTTACTAGAACCCTGTCAATGCTGATGCTAACCAACCCCTGCACACTCCATTGCTCATTACTTTTGTCTTTGTGGGAACAGCGATTAGCGGGCTTTTTTTTTTTTTTTTTTTTTTACACCTTTTTTTGTTGCCCGTGAGCTGTTTCTTTAGCTGAAAAAAAAAAAATCTATACCCCTCTACCCCTTCCCACCCGACATCAAACCCAGTCAGTGTAATTCATCACGTCATTCACCCGCCGCATCATCCCCGAAAAAGGGCTGAGGCCAGACTTAGGAGCACCCAGGATCAGACTGATGAAGCGACGTGAAAGCTCCAGAACGGAAAACCGATAAAGGACCCTGACACCGAAGGGGTCCAGTAATTTATGAACAAAATATTGAATATCGCATTTGACTAAGAGATTCTGGGTCGATGCACCGCAAACCTTTTTCCCTCAACTACCATCAAAGACTACCATCAAAGACTACCATCAAAACTACCATCAAAGACTACCATCAAAAACTACCATCAAAGACTACCATCAAAGACTACCATCAAAACTACCATCAAAGACTACCATCAAAGACTTCCATCAAAGACTACCATCAAAGACTACCATCAAAACTACCATCAAAACTACCATCAAAACTACCATCAAAGACTACCATCAAAACTACCAACAAAACTACCATCAAAACTACCATCAAAACTACCATCAAAGACTACCATCAAAGACTACCATCAAAACTACCAACAAAGCTACCATCCATCCATGGCTAAACATAATCAATCAGGTCGTCGGCAGCCGTTGTATAATCATTTACACACAAATAATGACTCGGGGTTGGCTAACGTTGACAGACACACGTTCACCTTTCTTTCTAAGCGAGATATTGATAAGGAGTCGACTCGATAAAAGTAGTTTAGGTCGACGCCGCGGGGAGTAAGTCAGCCCCACGCCACGCCTCAATACATCACACCACACGCCCTTGACATGTCACACGTCCACCGCTGCACCACCACCCACCACACCACACCCTCGTAGCCACACCCTCCCAGCCTCACCACCTCCACCACATCAAAGTTATATGTCATCAGGTCGCCGTCTCGCCGTCGTCCAAACACCGTCGATCCATCAAATGGGGAACTCGATTAGGATCAGCCTTATTAGCTCGGTATATACAAGTGTGTGTGTGTGTGTGTGTGTGTGTGTGTGTGTGTGTGTGTGTGTGTGTGTGTGTGTGTGTGTGTGTGTGTGTGTACAGACAAACCGACAGATACAGGGGAAATAAATAAAGATCCCAGCCTTTATTAGTACATACCACGGAGTATCAGGGTAGTGTTTGGCCATGGTATAAAAACACTTGAGATGAGCGACTTACCTCACTTACGGGTATTTTTTTTTTTTTTTTTTACATTTGAAGTGACGAGTTAAGCTATGAATGCAGGTTTTTACTTATGAATTCCTGTATGAGCTCTGTACTTGCATTTTTTTTTACCCAAGGGAAATAAAATAAAAAAGCAGCAAAAAGTCCGCTAGTCTCTGCTCCAATGAAAGGAAACAGAATAGGAGGCCAAAAGGGAGGCTAGTTTCGGGCACGTCTTCAGATGAACTACCGTTACCATCCAGGGGAGTATTCCGAATAGTCGGCGCAATTTCAGGCATTTCTTGATTTCTTTAGTTGGTGTTTTCTTGTAAGAATTCTGAACTCGC